>NC_080567.1:16472500-16776875 GCF_030253575.1 Rhododendron vialii | reverse complement strand
CCGAAATCGCACAGACGGCCTCGCTGGGCCGTCTCCGGCCACCAGATGGCCGATCCGAACCGTCCTTTTATTTCTAAAAACAAAAAACCGAGGGGCCTATCGCGAGAAACAACGGCATTCGATGTGTGTAGGGTGTTGGATCAAACACTCTTTTTTTGTGTATATATACATATATACACGAAAAAAGAGTGCTTGATCCAACACCTTACACACATTGGATGCCGTTGTTTCTCGCGTACGGCCCCTCGGTTTTTTTTTAGAATTATTGGACGGTTCGGATCGGCCGTTTGGTGGCCGGAGACGGCCCGACGAGGCCGTCGGTACGATTTCGGCGGGAAATCCGTCGGTACCTATATCTTTTCCGTTGTCAAAATACTCAGGGTAATAACTTTGACGACGGGAATACGGAATGAAAATCAACAGTTTGTTTACTTTCTGAAATTCCAACCTGTAGGTTTCTCATAACGAAAAGTCTCATCGAACTCATTTTTATTTTCCTTTTTTGGTAGGTCAGAAATTCTTTGGTTCTTCTAATTGAGTAGGAGATCCATGTGAAAATTCATGTTGATTAGATATCAATAGCTATATGATCGAAGCACATCAACTATAATTTTTGCATGGGTCACGTTTTCAACGAGACAAAGCAATGAACAACTCATCTCACATGAACGGGCCTGGTGTGCTCAATATTGGCTGCTGCACAGCAAGCCTGGTGTTGTGTTGTGCTCAGACCCCTGCCCCTTAGAAGCAGTATCAGAAGTGGTTAGGTGAACTAGAATGAACTTTGATCCGAGTCCCATTATGGTCTTGTTTCTTGGCCGCCAAAAGCTTTTCATATTTGGCCAAACCAGTAGCGCTTTGACTACCCATCAACCCAAAAGGAAGAATTCCATTCGAACGAGACAATAATTACATAGAGATGAAGTCCATCGTAGGTCATACCGTACTGTTAAAAGCCTAATGCTCGTCATGCTATCATATGTGAGGACTACTAGACAAGATAAAAATAAAAAAAACACAAATCCAGAGAGGAATCCTGAACTTCGCACCAAAACCACGACAAAATGGAAGCTCCATGGACGTGTTTGTTCTGAAGGATTGAGTAAAGATACAAAAATATCAAAAAGCGATGGTGCTGTAAGAAGGATGAAGATCTCTATACCCTGCTACCTGCCCAAGAAATAACTTAGCGTATCAGTTAGGATGAAGAACTGAAACTGCAAAAGATCAACAGAGAGAAGTAATCCAGCAGAAAGAGTTGCCAAGAAAAATACAGCCAGAACTAGCTAGAAACTAAGCCCCTTCCACGGGCAAAAAAACAAACATGAAAAGGCAGCACTAGGGAAAGATAAACACGTTTATCAGTGCAACGAGAAGGGGCATCAATAAAAAGAAAGGCATTATAAAAAAACAGGGCGGTTCCGAGGACTCCTAAAAAAAACCCCTAAAGTTTCCGATCAAATTTTGATGGTCTGAGCCACTCAATGTAATCAGAACGTGATTTTAAGGGTACCCATGATAAATCAGCCAAAAAAAATTACCGGGAAGGGTTTCTTCCGAACAGTTTTTTATTGAACTTTATTGAACGGTTCAATAAAAAAACTGTTCAAATCAAGCCCTTCCCGGTTATTTTTTTTTGTCAATTTGTCGCGGGCACCCTCAAAATCATGTTCTGAACACATTGAGCAGCTCAGATCATCAAAATTTGATCGGAAACTATGAGATTAAGATTTGGAGAGTTTTTTTAAGGGTCCCCGGAACCGCCAAAATAGGATGAGGGGGGAAGTATTAGAGAGAGAAGAAACAGGAATAAGATTCTTCTTGTATTACAATTTGGTCACAAATCCTTGTTAGCTGTCTTTTGACAAAGTGGAAAGAAACAAAGGGTCTGATGAAGAACCTGAAAAACAAGAGGAGGCACCATAACTGATACCATTCTTTCGAGTTTCTCAAATGCAGCAGAGAGATTGCAACGAGAATCAGAACTATACAGTTTTAAAGCACAGGGAAGAAAACAGGCTAAAATCTAGATGGGTCCGGTGAACTTGCAAAAGAAAGATATGTACCAAAGATTCTGTTTGTTTCTTTTTTTGGTAATTAAAGATTCTAGATGTTGAGAGCAGAGAGGGCAAAGGTCAGTCAAACTGGGCTTGCCCGAATGTCTTGCTAAAGAAACAATTGACTTCAAAGGGAGGCAAAAGACAACCAATGTTTCTACAAAATATATGCTTATTACTAGGAGTAAACGAACAAGAAGGCAAAAGACTACCAAGAGTGGGCGCATACAGTATAAGGTAGTAAGATTAACTGAGAAATCAGCTCAACAAGAACAAACAAGTCAATGTTTCCATTGTTTAATGTAACAAACAGTTACAGGGGTGAATCACAAACAGTAAAGATTCAAGTTGCATATTAGAACCTAGCACATAAGCTGGTGCACAAGATAACATTATCAACTTGACATGTTAAGGATGCTGAAACATCCTTGTATTACTGAAACAAAAGAGTCAGTATTTACTTTGAAAAATTCTTCACCGTGGATATAGCACTGACATTGGCTTCTATAATTAAACTATTGTTCACAAGGAAGCCCTTAGAAGCATCATGGAGATCAGTCAGCGACAGCATTGAAGACCTACCCCAGCCGTAGCTTGGAGCAGAGAAACAGTTAGTACCTGCAAGGGAACCATTGGGCAATCGTTATTTGGTTACCAAAAAGAACTGTGTAAATTCTAATCAAACCACCCCCCCACCCACCAAGTACACACGCACACAAAAATAAAGACATAAATAGTATTATAAAACCAAAAAAAGAAAAGAAAAGGAGGGATCCAATTGATCTGCTTTTTTAACTTCACGCAGGAGTCATTTTCTGTGTAAAAGAAAGGAAAAAATTGTCTTATCATTGTTTCAAGCAGCACATCAGATGTCCAGCAAACGAAAATCATCACCTGTAAATTCTACATGCTGGTCTTCATGGTATTGGTTCATTATGCATAGCTTGTATGTTGCACATGTTTTCTGACAAGAAGGAAAGGTATTAGAATCATCCAACTGTATAAAGAGGGACATGCTTTTGCCCTTTCCTATTGAATCTCCTTTGGGATAGAGCATTAACGTCCTGGATGTGTTAAGAGCAAGCCATAAAACGACAATTATTTACAGGCAATCAATCTGCTTACAGTAATTGAGAGGAGGAAAGTCAATGATTGCTTACCAGTTCCTTTTTCCCATCGTAAAGACATCAGAGTACTGAGTTTCACCTTGTAAAGACGAAAAATTATCAATCTTCCAGGTATAGGTAGTGTCAAGTCCCTCCAGTAGGTTTAGACATTCTCCTCTGCCATTGTAACTTACAACAAATATTTCTACTCCGAACACGCACGTGTCATTGATCAGGTATCCATTAGCAGCATCACTGAAAGTACCGAGTGGGAGTAATTGTGCGAAACCCCACTCAGTCTTCATCTTGTGAAAACGCCTTACCTTCCCATTAGCGTCTAAGCAATGGGACAAAAGAAACATCATGGTGGTTAGAGCAACCAAATGTGCTAGAGGTCGAGAATTCAGATGCCTTATAAATTAAACGGAGATTTATTATTCATGAGACCACCTTGAACAGTCACATACTTGTCTTGGATTTGATCAAACACAAACAATTTGAAGTTCACATTGACCTCCCAACCAAGAGGTAAATTATCTCTATCTGCGATTACCAAGTACAGAGAGATGTGCCCTTCCCCATTTCTTTCTTTATCACCATGTGGGTAGAGAGACAACTTCCTTCAACACAATAGACACAAGGTTAGCTTCTTTTTCATAATTGGAATTCAAACGGAATTAAAAGAGGAGTTTATCAACTCAACCATTTGTAGCCACTAGCTTCAAAAACAGATGATTCAAAATTCTTCTGTTTAGCATCTAGCAACAGCTGTGAGAGTAATGAGAATGACTTGATCTTAAAAGTGTAGTGAGATGGTGGAATCTCTCTCAGTGATCTTGCTACTTCTGCAGTGCAGAAAGATAAAGAAATAAATATTTGACCACCATGACACATCTAATTTGTCGTATTTCCATTTTGCACAATTCAGCCAACGCTGCAAGAAACTTCGGTCAGAGCGTGAGAGTATGGATGGGGATCCGAAAAGACTAATTGGACATGTAGCAAGCAAGCAAGCACGATTTATATTCACTCTCCCCCAAGAAGCACGGATATGGATACGGGACACGACACGGATACGCTAACATATGATTTCTCCAAAACAAGGACAAGGACACGTTGGGAGACACGTTAAATACACATAAAATTCATATATCACATAAAGATATTGTTTGTTCACATTAAAGCTAAATATACAATGAAAAAAATGAGAATAGAAAATTGTGTTTTCTTGATAACATAGATTATAATTTTCGTATTTCTTGATTTTATCTCGAATACTTCTTAATTTTACCATAGAATGGTACACTTTTTATCCTTATATTCAATATGAGGCTTTAATTCAATTAACATTGCAGATATTTCATTTATTACCCAATTTTAAGTTTAAAATTAAATCACAATCCAAAACGTGTCCCTGTGCATGTCTGATACGTGACAGGGATGTGTTGTTGGAGCGTGTCCAAAACATGTCCGAGGTAGTGTCCGAGCATGTCCATGTCATATGGAAGGTCCAGAGATGTGTCCGTGCTTCTTAGACTCTCCCTATTATCTATTATGAATGAGTCTCTGACATAGTTAATAATCTCTTATATGACAAAACAATAATTTCTTCTAGGGAAAACTACGAGAAAATACTCGAAATATGTGAATGTTTATCCGCAACAAAATATTCCACAATGTAAACTTGTAGTTGGGTCCGTAAACAACTTGTAATTCAACTCATAGACCCCATTTTGTTTTCCCGGTTTAAAGCATCGGATTGGATTGTAAATCCAAAGGGACCACATATCCTACGTGGCTACAATTAGTCAGAACTTTTGCAGCTAGGATAAATATCCATCGCAAATGATACACATAAGTCATAACATGGAATAAACAGTACCATGGAGAGTGCAGCATTATTAATCCCCTCACAACTACTGTGATATAATTACTCATCCATGGGAATTGGAATTATACCTCCCTCCACTATTACACCAATCAAACAAACAAGTCCTAATGGAAAATAGCATACTACATTGGTAGTCCCACATAACAGTGTTTTCTTTCTTGACTTTTGAAGATTTTATCCCCATCGTTAACAAGAAAAGGTCACCTTATATCATTTCCCGCAGCCTGTGACATTTTTCCGTGTGAAAAAGAATACAATAGTTTCCATTATTGGAGAATGGCATATTTACATCACAACAAGAAGATTTTCACCAACTTGTAGGTATTATGCTTATGACTAATTTACTATGAATTCATGCAGGCATGCGTCAGAGCCTTTTGCACCGGATACTAGTTAAGACCTTGATGATTTCTACATTATAGTGTTAAGGACTAAAATTCCACTTCGATAAAAATTTCACTAATTCTAAAAGGCCTATTTGTTTGATCGATATGAGCATCGGATAGAACTACATATCCCCCTAGCCGGAGATTGGTGACGATTATTAAGGTCCTGATTAAACATGCATTAAATAAATAACCCATAAAATGTGCAATATCTAATACCATGGGGAGTGTGGTATTATTATTTATTAGTAGCATCGCCATTAGTCCAACGGGATGACGTATCATATGTAGTCTCGTGACTCTTGTCAAATAAATGGACTTAATGGATAAGCACCTTCAATACCTCTCAAATATCACTCAGCAAACTGTATATTGTTTAGCTTTCATAACATTCCATTATAAAATATAGTCATTGAAATTTTAACACCTGGGAATAAGCAAACAACACACACACATGCATATCCACTCCTCATGCATACCATTACAAATAGAGATATATAATAAGTATAAAGGATTTATGGATGGAAGTGGTTTATCTCAACCAAAAACCCTAGATTTTAGAGCCAAATCATGTAGTGCACACAGCTTGCGCAAGCACAACATATTGCTAAATCAAAGAGACAGTAGACATGTAAAAACTTGGAGAACCGGCTATAAAAGAGAACTCAGTCTATGACGGTTGTCGGTTTCGATAAGAAAGATAAAGATGCGTGAACATTTTTATCCATCTCTTGGTACTTTTTCTTATGTTGTGAAGTCGTTTCACAGAAACCGCATTATTAATACAGCAAGGTTATCTTAATCCAGCATTTTCCTTTCGTTTCTTCTGCCAATCATTAGGAATTGTTTACAGTCATATCACGAGAATTATGATAACACTATACAACATCAACTTGTGATAGCCATACAATCGCAACAAATACCTGAAGCCTAACCAGTGTTCTAAAACAAGGAATTAATCGCTGGTGGGGCTCATCCGATTAGGTCTGATTAACAATTAATTGCTAGTTACTAATTAATATGCACTGATTAATCGCCAATTAATCCGATTAATCACTTGAAGGTGACCGACCGCCCGACTAGCGCCTAGCACCTTTTAGAACATTGAATCTAACAGCTAAGCCATCACATGAAATAACACCATAATAGAGATGAAATAAACCAGCAAAGAAGGAGCCTCTAACAGGGGAAGAAATGTCAATCATTGCCTTTGGCAAAGTTAGAACCATAAACCTCCCAATTTGGAATGTACATTAGCAGTTAACTGCAATCATGAGTTATATTGGTGGTTTTATTTATTTATTTGGAGGATTGTGCTCGATGGGTTGCACAAAATGATGTTGAACATCTACAAAGAATTAGAGTAGGTGTTCAAAATAGGGACGGTGGGATCACACACGGTCACACACACAAGGTGGCTAAACTAAATGGACTAAAGCTCATGTTTTTACTGATTTTTAAGCAAGTCATTCTCTTCAGATACATAAACTAAAATACTATTTAGCAGAAACAAGCTGACTATTGTCAATAGTCCGAAGACAAAAGTTTCTAGCGGAAACGCACCCTTAACGCACAAGACATGTGTATGTGTGTTAATCTATTTGTGCGTTTCTTAGTGGTTTTAGCAAAGTTAAACAAACAAACCAAAAAACCCAGAGGTGTTCTAGTTTCCTCGGCAGAACTCTAGCAAAACGCAGAGAGAGAGAGAGAGAGAGAGAGAGAGAGAGAGAACCAAAGTTTCCATTTTCACGGGGGACAGGATGGCATGATTTCTCTTCCATGTTCTCTGCCTTCCCCAAGGGCTTTCGAAGAACAACCTTCCACAGTTCCACTCTGTTTGGATTCTTTGGAATAAAGAAAGGGGGCTGCTATTCGCAGCCCTCTATGTTCTCTCGGAGCCCATTACTCCACAGAGCCCATTTTCAATATTTTAAAAAAGAAAATTTTCTCCATGTAACCCATTAAATGTACTAGGTCTTCCTATTATACCCTTTCCCTCCCAAAAATTACACTTTAACTCCTGCACCCATCCAAATAAAAACCCTAATCCCCCAGCCCACCCATTTACGTCTCCCCACGCCACTCCATTTCTGGCTCCCACCATCTCCACCTCCATAGCCACCAACGCAACGCCGCCACTCTTGCCGCCGCACCACCGCCGCCACTCCTGCCGCCGCACCACCGCCTCAGGTGCCGCGCGTGCTCTCTCTCTCTCTCTCTCTCTCTCTCTCTCTCTCTCTCTTTTCTTCTCTCTCCCTATCTCTCTCTCTCTGTTCTTCACCGCTGCCACCCCAGTCCACCCATTTACATACATGTATTTGTGTAGAGATTCTGGTAATTAGATCCCGTATTTGTGTAGAAATTTTGGTAACTAGATCCCGTATTTGTTTAGAAGTTTTGGTAATTAGATCCCGAAATTGGTAGCCAAAAACGGTGAATGTTGAGATCTGTAAGCTTATATGTGAGATGCTAGGGTTTTTTTTTTTTTTTTTAATCCTGTATTGGTTAGCACATTTGGCATGAACCTCATGCCAATACAAGTGGATTTGGCTTCATGAGAGGCAGCTGAATTTGAGCTGTGGTACTTGTCAAAAGTGCCAATACCTCCATGTAGGATTTGAAGCTCCTGTTGGAGCTTCTCTGCTCGTAGGTGGATTCCTAAGATTTTATTGTTTTATTACATTGCCCTGCATGAATGGGATTGCTTTAGCTTGTGTCGATGAAATGCTCACTGTTTGAAATGTTTATAGCGAGTCTTAGATATGTGGAGTGCATTTGCTAGTTGACAAAAGTTTGAGCCACGGCTCTTTGAATAATCTGGAAATTGAGAATAATCTTGAAAATGAGCTTGATGAAGCCCACTTCTTTTAAGTAACCTATTTATTTATTTTGTCTTTTTTTTTTCTTTTTTTTTTTCCAGAATACACTCGTCCTTGATTTGGAATCGACTAAGTTGTTGGTTCTTTTCCAAAACAATGGTTGATCCCTCATAGTTGTGGATCCAGTGACTTAAACTGTAGAGGTTCAAAAGTTACTAAAACCAGTTAACTTGTGGCCCTCAGAACTGGTTTTGGTCTTTTTTCCTAAAGATGTATTTAGGTTATAAACAACTTCGCCAATAGCCTGTGTCCCTCAACAAAATATTAGTGAGGGTACTGATATTAGTCTTTTTGAAAGACGTACTCATATAGGGTACTAATATTAGTTTTTCCAAAAGACGTACTCATATTTGAAACAGCATCCTCATACTCAACAAAATAGTAGTGGGGTTATTATCAGACCAAATAGAAAGCTAAGGTATGGCCTTCATAAGTTGTCTTGCTAATTTGTTATTCTTCCTGTTTCTTCTCTGTTTCGGAATCTATTTTGCAGACCACTTGGTACAAAACTTTTTTGACTTGATTTGTCAACCAAACAAATTTTCTATACAAGTTCTGGGAAGCAAACAATACAAGGATCGCCTAGTTGATCCGTATTTGCTATACTTCTGTTGGATTTATACTCATCTTCTTGATGTTATATATGACATATAGGAGGGAGAGCAATGAACACTTTGTTGCAGTGAGCCGAATGAGTTTGAAAATGTTATTGAGTTTGCTTTGGACATTGGTTGTTTCTATTTGCATCACTTGTATCAATTGGAGGAAGTCTGAGTACGTTTTGACGACAACGGTTGAAAAGCTATAGAGTACTACTATGGAGTCTTCATTTTTTCCTGCCATAAGCCATAGCTTACTGATAGTGCATGGTCTTATTGGCATTCTTACTTTTTGTTGCCTTTTCGTACTTGTAAATTTGTATTATTATTATTATATGCAGGTTATTATGCGTCCACCATGTGGAATTCGAGGCCGAGGTCGGGCCCGGGGGCCGAGGTGTCCTTCAGGACGAGTCTGAGGCTGCTGAGGTAAACAGCTTTCAATAATTGATTTTTCGATCGAAGTTTGACTTTGCATGACCTTCTTTGGAACAAGATGTATAATAGTTTGAGTCTTTGTCATAGACAAATTCTGTCATCTTCCTTCGTAGTGTCTAATGTCTAATGTTTGACTTGATGTTTGTTTATAATGGATACGAGCATGATCAACCAAATTGATAAATAAGAACTGTATTGAAAATATTTTGTTGAAAGCATCTAAGTCAAAGTGGTTATGTTTAGCTGGAGAAAAACAAAGAACTTTGTTACTAGTACTTTTTTTGTGAAAGATTTTTCCTGGTAATGGAGTTCAAGGGTGTGAATAGGAAAAGTTTATGTCTCAGGCATTAACTGTTTATAAGCAACAGCGTTGTGCCTCTTGTTTTATTGGAGATTAGAAGCAGAAGCTTGACGTATGATAATCACTTATGAAACAAAATTCTTTTTTGGTTTCATTTTAGTCAACTTTCGGTAACCAAAAATCGAAATTGTTTATCATTTTCAGTAATCAGTGTCTGACATGTTAAGCTTATTTCGGCAAGCAAATGTTAAAACTTTCTTCCTGTGGAAATGAATAACGTGTAATTGTATTATTTTCATATACGTGTAGGTTATGCGTTCACTGCCTCGAGTTCGAACTCGAGGAGGCCGACAAATAGGACAGCCACAGTCAACCTTGTCCTCGAACTCAAATAGGCAGTCGTGCCCTGTTGCTGTGCAGGAAGCCGAGCTACCCCAACCTGCTCCATCCTCAAACAGTATCGTTTGACATTTTCAATGTTATTTTATACTTGTTTTCTGTAAGTTGTGGTACTCATAGTGTGGGAAAACGAGTCTTATAATCAATGAAACATTCTAAATGTTGGATAGACACTCAAATGTTGCCTTGTATTTTCTGTAAATTGTGGTACTCATATTTGGGAAAAAAGATTCTTGTAATCAATGACACTTTGCTGTTTTTGGGCATTCGTTTAAATGAGCAGGGCAATAAAACCGTACCTGAGCCCACCTAACTGTTTCTTCTAAAAAAAGCATGTTTCAGCATCCACATGATGAAATAGTACCAATTATTCAGTATCCAAGTGCTGAAATCTAACAATTTCGGGTTGTAAATGCTAAAAAATTACAAAAATATCGGTATGCAGCTACTAGAACATTACAAGAACTTCGGAATTGACATACTTAAATCAACCTGTGCTCAGTCAATTTCTTCACATCAATCCCATAATAAAATAAATGGCACAAAGAGCGAAACCGAGGTCGATCTTGTGGTGCTTAGTCAACAACATTGCAATGTAAAGCGTCAACATGATAACCATACATATAAAATGAAACTAATATATGTCAAAGGACTCGGCAGTTGCTACATCACTTCCTATTATGGCTTTAAACGCTTCTATTTTCTCCCATTCCTTGGCCTCCTCCCATCGAAATTTGAACCAATAGTTGGCAATAGGTGGCAAGGGGGAACATGATTTTAGATCAACCTGTCAAAGTAAAAGGATTTTGAAAATTGCACATGAAGGCAATTTCTAGTAATGTTGAATTTTTGAGAAAGAAAACTAAACGGTATGTACCTGTACGAAGTGATCTCCGTTCACGAGTCCAATTCCAAGAACCCTTATTTTGTCCGATGATGGAGGACGAGAATGGAGTGGAAGGAAAATAAGGCATTGAAGTTGGGATAGGAGGACAACCACCACATTATAAGTAGAAGCTACAACGTGACCCATGTCAGGAAAAATCATCCACTTGTCTTCAAGTGCAGTTTCGTCTTGAAAGAATGACAATCTATAACGTAACTTGTTAGCACCTCCGATACCGGTCATTTTTTCGTAAAGGTCATAATGGTTATTCATCTCCAAGAGCAAATCATTTCGGCATGTCTTCCAATTGTGCTCGGATTATATTTTGGTAACTATACATCGAAAATATGTTCCAACTTCGGTAACCAACTGCCGAACTATGTATAGGACAATTATACATAACATTTCGGTAAGTAGCTGTTGAAAATAAGATTACATTTCGGTAACTACACGTCGAAAATATGTTCCAATTTCGGTAACCAACTGCCGAACTATGTATAGGAAAATTATACATAACATTTCGGTAAGTAGCTATTGAAAATAAGATTATATTTCGGTAACTATACATCGAAAATATATTCAATCTTCAGTAAACAACTGCCGAACTATCTATATAGGGAAAATCATGCATACATTTCGGTAAATTGCTGTTGAAGAAAATATTATATTTCGGTAAATACATGTCGAAAATATGTTCAAATTTCGGTAAAGAACTGCTAAACTTAATACTATATAGGAAAATCATACATACATTTCGGTAACTAGCTGTTGAAAAAAAGATTATATTTCGGTAACTACATGTCGAAAATGCATACTATAAAAACAAGAAACATGTATTTCGGTAATTAGATGTTGAAAATGTATCTCAATTTCGGTAACTAGCTGTAAGGACCCGTATTTTTCGGATATTATTTAAACGTTTCATAAATATTAGATATTGAGAAAAAAATGTGAAATTGATTGAGTTTATTTTATTTGGGGTCAATGTGTTAGAATTGATAATCGAGGGAGTGCAAGTGCGATATTTGTGGGTGTTAGTATAAAAGGGTGTGTATGTGTGTAGGAGATTAAAATTCTCCCATCTCTCTCTTTCCCCTCCCTCTCGGCTCTCCCTCTCTCTCGACACATACACTCTCTCTTTCCCTCTCCAACCCGGACTCAAAACCCATGGTAAATAACCTCCAAACCTTCATCCATTCACGTTGTTGAGCTTGAAATTTCGTGGGTTTCGCTCGGAGGAAGAGATTCGGTTGATTTTGAAGTTTTCGGAGTCTAGGGCTTGATCAATCGCTTGGGTTTCGATCGAATCACTTGAGGTAGGGAATTCTACCTCTCTTTATATGTTTTATGAGTGATTTAGTGCATAAATCGTGCTTGTAATGTTGTGTTTGAGTTTGGATTGAAAATTCGTAGTTGCTGTCAGAATTGTCTGTTTTTCCTGGTTTCCTACCGGTAGGCCCGTCCCTTCTACCGGTAGAACGTTGTTACTTTACCAGAAAATCGATTCCCTACCGGTAGGAACTCTTCACCTACCGGTAGAACGATTGAGAAATTCCTTCGTAACCAGCTCAAACGTACAGCAGCAGCTCAAAAGCTGCTCAACGTATCGAACTTCTACCGGTAGGGATTCCTTACCTACCGGTAGGTCAAGCACAAATTTGAACGTTGGCCTTTCTGTTCCCAAGTTCTACCGGTAGGACTTGCTTGCCTACCGGTAGGTTACGTGAATTGGAGTTTCTACCGGTAGGACTTGTTCACCTACCGGTAGGTCTAGGTTTTACCGGAATGTTAGCCTTTCTGTTTTCAAGTTCTACCGGTAGGACTTGCTTGCCTACCGGTAGGAGACTAGAAGTTTCACCTGCTTTCACCTGCTTATTTGAGCTGCTGCAGTATCTTTCAGCTGCTTCCCTATATCCTTCAACTCGTATGTCGAAGCTTTTCTTTGACTCTTATGAGTTTGTTTACGCATCATTCCAAGTGTTTTGGTGAGTATTACTCGTTCCTCACTTAGAGTGGCATTCAATGGACTAGAGTGAACATGTCTAGGGATTTGATGAGTAGTTTTGCAATCCGTTTTCTCTCTTAACTCGTAAGATTCTTAGATTCCCACAGTGCATGCTTTTACAGACTCCGAGTATAGAAACTAGATAATCGGGCATCGTAGAGTCTAGTCGTGGGTTGATATGTGGTATGCGAAGGTACGGGGGTGTACTTAGGGGTACGGTGAGGACGTGTGTATTTGAGTATATGCGATATGGTAGATTGTTGGTCTTATAATACCATGCGATTGATTAAATGGTCTTTGGATTTAATTGAATGAATGGATGTTTGTGAAATGGGAAGCGGAATGAAAGTGAATAACTAATGGACAGAGTATTGTAGGAATTTATGTATGGGCTTAGTACGTCATGTAAGATGCGGGTATGTAAACAAAAGAGGAGGCATGAACATGTATATTTGTGGAGTCACATAATGACTAATTAAAATTCAGTGGTATAACCGTTAAAGGGATGATGAAATTGATTATGAAATGATGTCGATTGTGAAAAGTGTGAAAGGTGACCCAAGTGGTCGTTATTGAGGGAAAAGACTCGGGGTGACCCTGCGCTCGAGGGAACTAGACCCGAGGTGACCCAACTGATTCATATTATTGGAGGAAAAGACTTGGGGTGACCCTGCGCTCGAGGGAACTAGACCCAAGGTGACCCCACCTGATTATTGTTATTGAGGGAAAAGACTCGGGGTGACCCTGCGCTCGAGGGAACTAGACCCGAGGTGACCCTAGTGATTATTTGATGGGAAATACCGGATTAAAGGAAAAGAAAGGTGTTGCAATTAAGGGATTTAATGAAGATCAATGTGGACACGAGAAAGATTGTACTACCATACGAAGAATAATAAGATATTTTGATTTGATTATAGACAAATGTGGGATGACGTGAGTTTAATAACGTAACTAGTTAAAGAAGTAAACGGATAGTGACATTGATCTGAAGTCTAGGACTCTTAGGCGATAATTCGCAGCTTGTTGGTAGTCATTTGTGGTATAGGCGTATCTGTCAGTACTCATCCATTCTCGGTGCATGGTTCATTCAAATTACATATAGCTTGAGTTTAGAATTTTCTACTGGGCTAGTGTAGCTCAACCAAATCTTTCTTTTCAGGTTCTGATGCCGGGCAAATTATTGCATGCATTGTGTGCTTGACAGTAAAAGACTTTTGGAAGCTGACTTCACTGGTTATTTCGTCATCTTTGTGAAGATCTCATTTTGTTAAAGGTGGTTTTGTAACTAATTATTACTGAATTTTCTTTTGACTAAAGTTGTAATTATCTAAACTTAAGGACTTGTTTGTAAATTAAACAGGTGGGAAACTCATTTGGGTAACGTATATGATATGCGAGGTTTCTCTTTTATTGAAATGTATTACTTTATTATGTTGAAAATCGAGGGCGTGACAACTTGGTATCAGAGCGTAAGTTTAGAATACCTTGAGACCGTGGGGAGACTTTTGGTCTCATGGGTTCAAAAAAAAAAATATTGCTGCATCTTTTTACAAAATCACATGTGTGCTTGCATGAAGAGTCAGTATGTCGATGTGACATTGCATATATATATATATCACAATAGAGTAGCGCAAAGTTGTTGACTTCGGTTGGAAAGGTTTGAGACCTGTAGCACATAATTAGGTGGCTAATGTTGATGATCTCATTTCTTATGCTTCCATAGTAGGATGTCTTCGAGACGTGGAAATAGGTGTGGTGAGACTGAGGATCGTGAGCACCAGGGCTATAGTGCATACGGGGAGAATGAAGCGAGCAAATGTACCAGGGATGAAGTGATGTTTCCTGAGATTGTCGAGTGCGGGAAAGGTGTCGAGACACTGGAAGGTGCGCAAGATGGTGTGAATGCGGGAGAAACTAGGCATCAAGTCATTAGCACAAGATCATCTTTAGAGAGTGTTGAGGGTTCAGGAAGGAAGAAACCTAGAGTATCAGATCACTTTATTCAGGACCAGCAGGGCTTTAAGCCACCTCTTTATATAGGGACTCCAAGAGCTCTTCTCAAGTGTCAGACTATGTGTTATCGATGTCGTCAGCTTGGTCATATTCGTTCTCAATGTCCATGGCGTGGGGGATCTTGTTATACTTGCGGCGAACGTGGCCACATGGCAAGGAATTGTCCTCGGGGATTGGGCGTACATGATGAGTCGAGCTCAATGCAGCAGGATACACATACGTCGAAACAACAGATGCAGTTCCGCCACTAAACTACCACCCCCCCCTATTCTCTAACTCTTAGAAGCGTCACTTGTTTGAGGTATCATTTATTCCTAGTTGTTCTACTCGTTCTCTACAATACTTTTGATTTGGAAGCATTTCACTCATTGAGAATCCTATTCTTGTCCATGTTTGGAATAGAAATAAGAAATCTTAGTCCCCGCGTGTTGAGAAATATCGATAGATCATATTTGCCGAGATTAGAGGTTAATCATTCCATATTGAAGTGTTGTCCTTGACCTCTTTAAATTGCTTATATCGAGATTTGGTTTGATTTGGACAGGGCTTGTTTGTATCCATGATGATTGGTGACATCTCAAATGTGATTTTAGAAGAGTTGTTTCGTCTATTACCATCTTTCATTGGCCAAGCTGAATATTGTTAGAATTGTATCGTAATTTATTCTTCCGTGAAATCCAGTGGGTGGATGACCCGTTATAATTCTCAGTATTTGAGTCAATTGTCATGCGATCCCTTCCTAGCTTTTCTTGGACATATTTAAATTCTTGTAGCGAAGTATCTTATGACACTGTTGCTATCAAATTTGACAAATGTTCCTCGTTCCCTATTCAAGGTCTTATTTTGACATTACCCTGCTTGAGATAAATTTTCATTGGTCAGTTTGGATTTCCTTGATGCGATTATCATTTTCGTCGTTTGCTTGTAATCGTTGTTCCATATGAGTATTTAATTTGCAACATCAATCTATTAAACCCAACCTTTGGCTATGTACCGTATAAAATACAAATTCGTTAGCACTATCAAAAATTTAGACCTTGTTCCCACTATTGTTTGCTTGGGCCATCATCCATTTTGGTCCCATGACTAAGAGGTCATATGATTTGAACTCATATCCGCTTTGTATCTATTTGTTTGCCCTTGCCTATTCGGTTGGTTCGAATTTCCATTGTTGGAGTCAATCTTGTGGTGACATATCTATTGATGTCTATTCATTGACACCGTTCGATACAAATTCAATTGTGGAAATTTCTTTCAGTGGTATTTTACTCTGTCGTGGTTCCTCAATTCTGGAGGCACATGATTCATCTTGTAATGCTTAGTCTCAAATTGTTGAAAGTTCTACTCATTTCTAGTATGGGAAATTTCCTATTTTGGATCAATTGGTTTGCGAGAGATCAGTCTCATTACCTAGTACTTATTCTTAATATCGAAATCTTTTGTTTGAGAAACGTTATCCGTTGACTCCCCTGACTTGTAGAGCAATAAGAGAGTTATGATCTGTCACTTCAAATTTCTTGGGTTATCATAAAAAGGTAGTTTGAATTGTTGCCAAACCGCCCTAAAGATTCCGCGTGTCCTCTAAATTTCGGATGCCTCGTTACCATTCTTCCAATTCTTGATTAACACTGCTTGAGTTTTGTAGCTTATTCGTTTCGTTTGAGATGACAAATCGAATCCTTCTCGAAATATAGAATGACCCAACCTAGAGTGAAAATTTGGTGCGACTTTTAGAAGGATTGGCTTGTGTTATGGACCCGCTAAAACAATTAATTCGATTCGCCAACGATAGTTGGAAGCTCGAGGGAGAATGACCGAAAAGAGAAAGGTAAAGATCGTCAAAGATTGCTAACTGCGGAGGGTTGACCAAAGGATTGTGTTGACCGTCGACGTCACCTAATGTTATTTGAAGAAGGGAAATCATGAACTTCGTAAAGCATAGTTGCGTTGGGGTTTGTCTCGTTTTGGGCAGAAAGGAAGCGTTCACCGTAAGAAAGATAGTTTAAGTGTCGGACACTATGTGCATGTTTTGGGATACCCAGGCGACAACCGGTGAAATCCACTTGGAAGAGGCGCTTGATCACCGCCCATTCTAGATGGAAGTCTCGGAAAGTCAATTGGATTATCTGGTTATACTTAGGAGGTAAGATCTCTATGGTGAGATAGATAATTGTGTATAGGATTTGTATAATAAAGAAAAGTTTAGAAACTGTGAACCGTTTGACGTTGCCGCCTAACTTTTTCAAAATATATGACGCATTATGTATACGGAGATTGAGGAGGTATGAAATAAATCCATTGCATGTGTTAGAGAGGTCCAAAATTGAATTAGGAGCTCAAGTGTCCTATGATGAGAAACCGATGCGTACCGTAGACTCGTGTAATCCATTGTTGAAAGGTAAGCCGATGTTGTTAGTGCATGGTTACGTGGAAATGGGGGTACGAAATTCAAAAGATATACGCGTGTTTGTTGTGGTCTGCTTGATATGAATCTAGACATAGACTTGGATGGTTATTGAATTGTTGTGTGATGGATAGTGCTACAGTTCGAGTATGTTGATATGTTGCTTGGCATAGCCAGATTAGTTTTAGCAAATTTCGAGGACGAAATTTCTTTAAGGAGGGTAGGGTGTAAGGACCCGTATTTTTCGGATATTATTTAAACGTTTCATAAATATTAGATATTGAGAAAAAAATGTGAAATTGATTGAGTTTATTTTATTTGGGGTCAATGTGTTAGAATTGATAATCGAGGGAGTGCAAGTGCGATATTTGTGGGTGTTAGTATAAAAGGGTGTGTATGTGTGTAGGAGATTAAAATTCTCCCATCTCTCTCTTTCCCCTCCCTCTCGGCTCTCCCTCTCTCTCGACACATACACTCTCTCTTTCCCTCTCCAACCCGGACTCAAAACCCATGGTAAATAACCTCCAAACCTTCATCCATTCACGTTGTTGAGCTTGAAATTTCGTGGGTTTCGCTCGGAGGAAGAGATTCGGTTGATTTTGAAGTTTTCGGAGTCTAGGGCTTGATCAATCGCTTGGGTTTCGATCGAATCACTTGAGGTAGGGAATTCTACCTCTCTTTATATGTTTTATGAGTGATTTAGTGCATAAATCGTGCTTGTAATGTTGTGTTTGAGTTTGGATTGAAAATTCGTAGTTGCTGTCAGAATTGTCTGTTTTTCCTGGTTTCCTACCGGTAGGCCCGTCCCTTCTACCGGTAGAACGTTGTTACTTTACCAGAAAATCGATTCCCTACCGGTAGGAACTCTTCACCTACCGGTAGAACGATTGAGAAATTCCTTCGTAACCAGCTCAAACGTACAGCAGCAGCTCAAAAGCTGCTCAACGTATCGAACTTCTACCGGTAGGGATTCCTTACCTACCGGTAGGTCAAGCACAAATTTGAACGTTGGCCTTTCTGTTCCCAAGTTCTACCGGTAGGACTTGCTTGCCTACCGGTAGGTTACGTGAATTGGAGTTTCTACCGGTAGGACTTGTTCACCTACCGGTAGGTCTAGGTTTTACCGGAATGTTAGCCTTTCTGTTTTCAAGTTCTACCGGTAGGACTTGCTTGCCTACCGGTAGGAGACTAGAAGTTTCACCTGCTTTCACCTGCTTATTTGAGCTGCTGCAGTATCTTTCAGCTGCTTCCCTATATCCTTCAACTCGTATGTCGAAGCTTTTCTTTGACTCTTATGAGTTTGTTTACGCATCATTCCAAGTGTTTTGGTGAGTATTACTCGTTCCTCACTTAGAGTGGCATTCAATGGACTAGAGTGAACATGTCTAGGGATTTGATGAGTAGTTTTGCAATCCGTTTTCTCTCTTAACTCGTAAGATTCTTAGATTCCCACAGTGCATGCTTTTACAGACTCCGAGTATAGAAACTAGATAATCGGGCATCGTAGAGTCTAGTCGTGGGTTGATATGTGGTATGCGAAGGTACGGGGGTGTACTTAGGGGTACGGTGAGGACGTGTGTATTTGAGTATATGCGATATGGTAGATTGTTGGTCTTATAATACCATGCGATTGATTAAATGGTCTTTGGATTTAATTGAATGAATGGATGTTTGTGAAATGGGAAGCGGAATGAAAGTGAATAACTAATGGACAGAGTATTGTAGGAATTTATGTATGGGCTTAGTACGTCATGTAAGATGCGGGTATGTAAACAAAAGAGGAGGCATGAACATGTATATTTGTGGAGTCACATAATGACTAATTAAAATTCAGTGGTATAACCGTTAAAGGGATGATGAAATTGATTATGAAATGATGTCGATTGTGAAAAGTGTGAAAGGTGACCCAAGTGGTCGTTATTGAGGGAAAAGACTCGGGGTGACCCTGCGCTCGAGGGAACTAGACCCGAGGTGACCCAACTGATTCATATTATTGGAGGAAAAGACTTGGGGTGACCCTGCGCTCGAGGGAACTAGACCCAAGGTGACCCCACCTGATTATTGTTATTGAGGGAAAAGACTCGGGGTGACCCTGCGCTCGAGGGAACTAGACCCGAGGTGACCCTAGTGATTATTTGATGGGAAATACCGGATTAAAGGAAAAGAAAGGTGTTGCAATTAAGGGATTTAATGAAGATCAATGTGGACACGAGAAAGATTGTACTACCATACGAAGAATAATAAGATATTTTGATTTGATTATAGACAAATGTGGGATGACGTGAGTTTAATAACGTAACTAGTTAAAGAAGTAAACGGATAGTGACATTGATCTGAAGTCTAGGACTCTTAGGCGATAATTCGCAGCTTGTTGGTAGTCATTTGTGGTATAGGCGTATCTGTCAGTACTCATCCATTCTCGGTGCATGGTTCATTCAAATTACATATAGCTTGAGTTTAGAATTTTCTACTGGGCTAGTGTAGCTCAACCAAATCTTTCTTTTCAGGTTCTGATGCCGGGCAAATTATTGCATGCATTGTGTGCTTGACAGTAAAAGACTTTTGGAAGCTGACTTCACTGGTTATTTCGTCATCTTTGTGAAGATCTCATTTTGTTAAAGGTGGTTTTGTAACTAATTATTACTGAATTTTCTTTTGACTAAAGTTGTAATTATCTAAACTTAAGGACTTGTTTGTAAATTAAACAGGTGGGAAACTCATTTGGGTAACGTATATGATATGCGAGGTTTCTCTTTTATTGAAATGTATTACTTTATTATGTTGAAAATCGAGGGCGTGACACTAGCTGTCGAGTATGGTAATATTTTACAGTGGTTAGCTACCGAAATTACTTACTTTATTCTGTTCATTCTGTTCGAACCAGATACATCGACAAAACCCTTCAAAAACTGGGTTTACAAAATCCAGACGCCACAACAACAAAACAGAGGCATTGTAAATGGAAAAATTTACCTCCTCACGCGGCTTCCAAGATACAATGTCCATCACAATATCTTTCTTCTCCTCTGCCATCATATGGTTGCCAATAGAATTTGATTCAATTTCAAAATCTAATCCTACAAGTGGATCAAAAAATGGATCAATGGAAGGACTTGAACCTTCCATTAATACAATATTTGGTCTTTGCTCCTCCTCCATTGAAAAATTTGAGAGAGAGGAAAAAAGAGAATAATGATTTAGAGAGACGGGAGAAGAGAAGATGAACAGTACAAAGCCGAGAATGAAGAACTGGAGGTTTGTGTGTGTTTTTTTTATTTTCAAACGTGAATGATGATTTTGGGGGGATTTTGAGGGGAAGGAGGTAGTGGATAATTTAGGGATTTTGGTTATAAGGGCATATAGGTCATTTCATGTATAGGTATAAGGGTAAGTAGGTCATTTTACATTAGGGGGTCATGTTGTAATTACTTGCAAATTTTTAATGGGTTCCGGGAGAAAATAGAGGGCTGCGAATAGCGGCCCCCTAAAGAAAGGATACTAGGAAAGATTTCCGTTCCTAGTATAAAAGCTGATGACTTCAAGTCTTCGACTAAGAAAGTAAATGACCAAAATAGCCCTCCAACTTTACCTTGAATGGACCTCTTTTGTTTATATTTGTAAAACTTTCTTCTGCTTTACCACATAGCACTCCGCGCCGCCCGCCGGGGGTGGACCCCTCTCCTCTGCATCTTTTCCCTTTTGCTTTTCACTGCGAGAACAAACCCTCTTTCTCCCATTAAACTTTCTTTAAAAGATGGTGAATATCACTTTCTTTTTTATTAAGGGTAAATTATAGTTAACCCCCTTTAACTAAGTCTCGCATGCACTTTGTCCTCTCTAACTTTTTTTTTTTGGCACTCAACTCTCTCTAACTAACTGAAAATCAAACAGTCATAATTTCAAACAGTTATAACTTCTTCGTCCGAAATCGAAAACATGCAAATTATATATCGATTTCGAGGTCTTAAAGTCAGCTTTCTAATGACACTAAAATTACATCACGATTCAAAGCACACAGAAAGTTATGATCAAAAGAGTAAGGGCTAGTAGATAAAAAGACCGTTTTGATCATAACTTTTTGTGTGCTTTGAATCGTGATGTGATTTGGTGTCATTGGAAAGCTGACTTCAAGACCTCGAAATCGATATATAATTTGCATGTTTTCGATTTCGGACGAAGAAATTATAACCGTTTGAAGTTATGACCGTTTGATTTTCAGTTAGTTAGAGGGTGCCAAAAAAAAAGTTAGAGGGGGCAAAGTGCACGCGAGGCTTAGTTAGAGGGGGTTAACTATAGTTTACCCTTTTATTAATTGAAATGATGTAGATCTCACCCATTTAATACACGTTTTAGTAAGTATGACATTTTTTTTGGTCAAACAGAATAGAAACATGACATCACTTTGTGATGAAATTCAACTTACATTTTTTACTTTTAGAAAAAATGCACATTTTTTTCTTAAGCAAGCGATATTCCAACTTACAACACGTTTCATCAACACTTTTTTTACTTTTAGAAAAAATGACATTTTAATTTTTTTTACTTTTAGAAAAAATGCTAACAAATTTTAATTCTCAACGAGACAAATCAAAAAAGTAAAAAAAAATTAAATGTGCATTTTTTCTAAAAGTAAAAAAAGTATTGGTGAAACGTGGTGTAAGTTGGAATATCGCTTGCTCAAGAAAAAAATGTGCAATTCCACCGCAAAGTAATGTCATGCTTCTATTCCGTTTGACCCAAAAAAAAATGTCATGCTTATTAAAAAGTGTATTACATGGGTGAGATCTACCTCATTTCAATCAATAAAAAAAAGTAATATTCACCATCTTTTAAAGAAAGTTAATGGGAGGGAGAGGGTTTATTTTGGTAGTGAAAAGCAAAAGGGAAAACATTTTTAAAGAGGGTTAATGGAAGAGAGAGGGTTTGTTCTCGTCGTGAAAGGCAAAAGGGAAAAGATGTAGAGGAGAGGGGTCCACCAATGGCAGGCGGGGTACCGATTGGTCTGAGGTAAAGAAGAAGAAAGTTTTACAAATATAAACAAAGAAGGTCCATACAGGGTAAAGTTGGAGGGTTATTTTGGTCATTTACTTTCTTATTATTATTTTTGAATAAAAAAAAAAAAGGGACTGTCCATTATCCTAGCTTTCACCCTAACACACTGAAGAAAGGATTGTCCATTATGTCATGGAATTCACGCCAATCGTCCGCCTCCTGGGAAGGACCCATGAATGAATAGAGAAAATCCTTTTTATGGAACGTACTGTAAAGAAGATTTAAGGCGTTAAATCACGCACGTCTAAAAGTATTTTGAATAGTTCGGATTGAAAACATATCGCAGCCGGTAACAATTATTTTCGATCGGTCAAAATTTAAAATATATCGTAGCCATTGATTACGGAAAAAACGGGTGAGATTGTGCGGAGGCTCCGCCGCCGAGAATAAGTTTCTCTCAAATGAATAATTCTTCAAGAGTCATTCTATAGAAACCGAGTGCTGGTAAAAATAAAAAATATAAAAAACTAGCTGCCCGAGTACCAGGCTCTGTCATTGCTCAACATGGTGTATGTTTTCGTAACGTACGTCATGGGTAGTGATAATACTAAAATTGTTTTTGTTTTTTTTTTTTTTGATCCGCCTAAAATTGTTTTTGTTGGTGTCAAAATTTTAATGCATAAACTTTGCACATGGTACAAGCCTTTTGTACACTAGAATTTTGGCACCAACAAAAACAGTTTTGGCATTATCATTCCTAAAGAGGATGAAAAACTTATTTACAGCGGAGCCGTGAAAATAATTTATGGCGCTCAATGTTCAAATGTGTTTTGGATGATCTGGATTTTGAAAAAACTATTTGCTAGAAGAGTTTTAACTCTTCACGCAAATAGTTTTTTTAAAAATCCGGACCATTGATTACCGAAACGGACGGTTGAGATTGCGCGGAGCCGTGAATAAATTTCTTTACTTGTTAAATCGTAGGGTGTAATAACTTTGACGGGGTTGAGGATTGAAATCAACAGTTAGCCTACTTTTTGAATTTCCAAGTTGAAGTTTCTTAATGAAAAGTCTCAGGTCTTGGGCCAATATAGCAGTCCTAATGGTTAAATTTGTTTTTTTTTTGAAAAGACTAATGGTTAAATTTCAGTTCTGAAGAAAAAGGAGAAAAAAAAAAACCCCTCCCCAAAGTGTCCACAACGTTGAGATGCCTCAAAACCAATTATGTTTCGCCTCATATTCGTCCGTGCAATTTCCTTTCGACGCTAATTCTGTCATTCTGTTATTACAGCAAAAAATTCTGGTTCCGAACATCACAAAAGTTGGGTATTTGACTCGTTGGAAGATTATCAGAAGCAGTTTAGGTGATTGATAATGCACTTTGATCAAAACGCCCATGTGGTCTCACTTCTTCAAATTTGGCCAAACCAGCAGCACTTTTGACTAGCCATTAAGGGAAGAAATCATTCATACAGCTGCAATATTTTGATAACCTAGAGATGAAGAAGTCCATAATAGGTCATACCATTTATTCAAAAGCCTTAATGCTTATCATAGTAACAGAGGTTAGGAGTCTATGGACTACCAAAAAATGGTATTAAAAAAAAAGAAAGAAAGAAAAAGAATCCATATCGAAAGGAATCCTAAACTGCACTGCAAACTTCGTCTAAACGGTAGGCTCCAACGAGGTCTTCCTTCTGAAGGATTGAGCGAAGAAACCAAAAAAACCAAAAAAAATAACCTAATGAAGCTGCAAGAAGATTGAATATCTCTGTTCCCTGCTACCTGCCCAAGAAAGTATTCAAAAATAGTATGTTAGTTAGGACGAAGATAGAATAGCAAAAGAATAACTGAGAAGCAATCGAGCAGAAACATCAAGTTGCCAAAAAAAGTATGACTAGAATTAGCTATAAACTCTCTGAATGTTGGTGATATTACAACAGTTAATACCAAAAATTAAAATTAAAATGGACAAATTAACAGGATGAGTTGCGAAAATCTCGCTCTCTTTGAGGAGATTCAAGCTGGTGCAGTAGAAAATCTCTGACTTGTCTTCTCTAGAATATAACTGCCCGATAAATTATCATATTGTTTGAACCTATTCTGCACAAGTAGGAGAACCCAAACTCCACAAATAAAACACCCTTGCACTTTGCCCACAAGTCTCTCATACTGTCATACATAAATAAAACTAACAGACTATTTTTCAATGCTTCCACTATTGAAATCTTGAATTACCAATTATTCATCCTTTGCCCTGATCTCCTCCATTTGCAGATTTTTCAATCTGTTAAAAATGTTTGTCTGCCGACTGAACACATGCACATAAGGAGAAAATGTGTAGCACTCACGGCCACAAAAGAAAAATAATGCAACCAAGATTTTGAAAATGATATTAATAGTAAAATACTTAAATATCCAACACTGAATCCCTCCCAAACGCAACAAAACATGAAAAAGCAGCACCAGAGGAAGATAAACACTTTCTCAGAACAAGGAGACGGGAATCAACAAAAAGAAACAAAGCTTGGGGAAAAAAAGGGCAGTCAGGGGAAGAGGCAAAGGGAAAAGAAACATGAGTGAGATTCTTCTCATCAAAGATCCTTGTTGGCTGTTTTGACAAAGTGAAAACAAACAAGGGGTCTGATGAAGAACAAGAGGTATCACCACAACGTACAAATATTCTTTCTAATTTTCCAGACGTACCCGATAATCTTGAATGAGAATCAGATCTTGATTTCATTTGACAGAAGTATACAATTTTAAAGCATTGGGACGAAGGCAGAATTGTCGGTCCAATAAACTTGCCCAAAAAAGGAAAGATAGGTTCCGAAGATTCTGGATGTTGAGAGAAGAGAAGACAAAGGTCAGTTGAACCTGGGTCTGTCCCAAATGGCTTGCCAAAGAAATATTTGGACTTTAAATGGAAGTGGAAAAAGACCAAATATTTTTCCTGCAAAAATAACTATGCTTATTACTAGTAGTAGTAGAAAAAAAAACAGGCAAAAAGACTAACAGGGTAGCAAGTATGACGCATGAGATACTAAAATGTAACGGGCAATTACCAAATGAGGCTGAGTGTGTTGATAAGGCAACACAGTCACAGATTTGAAATTCCATACAAGATCCTAGCTCATAAGTTTGTGCAAAAGTTGACATTAGCCTCAGTACTTACTTACGACAAGTTCTTCACCGTGGATGAGGCAGTAACTTTGGCTTCAACGATTAAAGTGTCATGTACAAGGAAACCCTTAGAAGCATCGTTGAGATCAGTCAACGGCAAGAATGCAGAGCTACCCCGGCTGAAGCATGGAGCACAAAAACACCTGCTACCTGCAAGATAGTGATTGGGTAATTGTTGTTTGAGTACCATAAAAGCAAAAAGACCAATGAAAATGCCAAGCACTTCCTAGATTATATTAAAAAGGAGTCCAATTACTACGGTCTTTTTTCATGAGGTTAACTTTAGGTTGGAGCCATTTTGTACATACAAAATATAATATCGTATTCATAATGTCACCTGCAACAGAGATAACGAATGAACAAAAAACAATCACCTCCACATTCCTCATGATTGCTATTGTATTGGTTTCTTATACGTAACTTGTAGTTTGCATATGTTTTCCGTTCGAAAGGAAAGGTTTCCGGATCATCTAACTCTAAAAAGAGGGACAAGAACTTGTCTTTTTTACTTGAATCTCCTTTGGGATATAGGCGTATCTTCCTGGATTCATCAGAGGAAGCCATAAGAACCACAATTATTGTAAGACTATCACTCTGCGTACTGTAGTTGAGGAAAGGGAAGTTAAACGATTCCATACCATTTTCGATCTGCAAGCGTGAAGACATCAGAGGAAAAACATTTCTCATGTCGAGACGAAAACTTATCAATCTTCCAAGTATGAGTGTTGGAACGTTCCTTCATTATATTAAGACGCTCTCCCCTGCCAGTGGAGTTTACTACAAAAACTTTTGCTCCAAATACGCTAGTATCACGGATGAGGTATCCATTAGCAGCTTCAGTGAAAGTACTGAGTGGGAGTAATTGAGGAAACCCCCACTCAGTTTTCATCGCATGAAAGCGTCTAACCTTCCCATTGGCATCTAAGCATTGGGACAGAAGAACATAGTAGCGTATAGAGTGACCCAATATGCAAGAGGATGAGAACTTATAAGATTTGTAGATAAAATAATAGGGAAATTATAGCTAATAAAGACTACCTTGAACAGTCATGTACTTGTCTTGGATATGGTCAAACACGAACAGTTTGAAGTTCACGTAGACCTCCCAACCAAGCGGTAAATCATTTGTCTCTGTGATTACCAAGTAAAGAGAGATATGTCCTTCACCCTTACTTTCCTCATCACCAGTCGGGTAGAGAGACAGTTTCCTTCAACATAGAAGACCTAAGAGTCAGCTTGTTCGTTTTAATAGGAATTGAAAATGAAACTCATAATAAGATTTTATCACTCAACCATTTGTAGCCACTGGCTTCAAACACATCGGATTCATAATTCTGCACTTCAGCATCTAGCATCATCTGGGAAAGTAGCGAGAATGACTCGATCCTCAGAAGGTAGTGGGCTGGTGGTATATTTCTGAGTGATCTCGATATTTCTGCAGAATGTTAAAGGGATGGAATTTAAGCTACCAGGAAACATTCAATATGTGATTATCACACAGTTAAGGCTATGTTGCATGTGTGATGTAAACATGCATGTAGAAAACATGGCACTTTACTCCTCCAGGAGAGTACGCGTTTCCTCTCTTACGTCCTCTTACACTCACACTTGAGCGCCTCTCAATTGCACTCTTATGAATGTACACCAGAGCCTTGCGCACCAGGTACAAATTATGACCTTGATGCATTTCTACATTACGATGTTCTTGACTAAACTTTCAATTCATTGACAATTTCGAAATTCTAAAGGGCCTGTTTTCTTGACCGGATATGAGCATCGGAGTGGACTATTAAATGCATTGATTGCTCCACCTCAGGGATGAACTAGCAAAAACGCACACATTCATATCTATTCTTCATCCATATCATTACACCTACAGGCATATACACTGTACGGAAGTGGTTTATATGATTACATCATTCAATAACACTAGAAGCAAATCACGCAGTGCTTAGAGCTCGCGCAAGCTCACCATAATGTATAAAAACACAAAGATATGCACGGGGGTGGCTCCACAAATTCTCCTCAGGTAGTCATGTCAAAACACAGAGTACAAGATATAAAAGACAACTTAGTCTATGATAGGTTCGTTAAAAATAATAAAAGATACCTGAACCAATTTATCTGTACTTTCTGTTATGTTATGAAATCCTTTGATAAAAGCCGCATTATATAAAGTATGATTATCCTAATTCAACATTTTCAACAGGGTTCCCCCCCCCCCCCCCCCCCAATCATTAGAAATTGTTTCCGCTCATGTCCCGAGAAGGCGAGAATTATGATAATGATACACTTTATCAACTTGTGAGAGTCCACATGCAAACACAACAACTACCTGAAGTCTTAACAGCTAAACCAACCCAGGAAATAACCCCGTAATAGAGATGAAATAAACGAACAAGGAAAGAGTCTCTAACAGGGGAAGAAATGATCAATCATTGCCTTTCCAAGGTGAAGTATGAGCCCTAGACCTTCCAATTTTGGAATGTACATTACCAGCTAACTACAATCATGCGTTATATTGGTGGTTTTATATTTTTTGGGGGGTATTACCTATTCAAAATTAAAAAGAAAAAATGTTAGAGGATTGTGCTCGACGGGTTGAGCAAAATGATGTTGAACATCTACAAAGAATTGGAGTAGGTGTTCAAAATTGGGACGGGAGGGATAGAGTACAGTTGCAAATCCAGTGGTAGAGTGAGTTGAATTTGACGTATGTATCCAACAGTCGGACAAAATCTAATGGTAGTATTCATGTGAATACCCTTTGCTACTAGTGGGGGGAATGGTGGATGGTGAGTGCACAGCTGAACCGTCCCTCTCGACAATCAATAATCAGGATTGCCGAGACGGTCGGACTCTTGAGATTACGCACAACACCGAGCAATCCGGACCAGTAGTGGTGCCACCAGTAGTCATAGACACAGACAACGGGTGAGATGATATCAAAAGTCTTATATAACCATAAATAAACACACACAGGGTGTGTTTTCACTAAACTAAATAAACTAAAATGGACTAAAGCTCATATTTTCACGTATTTTTATTTTTATGTAGATCATTCACTTTACATACATCAACTAAAATACTCCCTCCGTCCCGCAATGTTTGGCACTTTTGTGTTTTTTTTGTCCCATAATATTTGGCTACTTTGAAAAGTCAATAGCAAAATTAGGTGAATTTTCCATTTTACCCTTTTTTTTGCACTTTAAACAACAATCTATTCAAAATTCAAAGAAACAAAAGTACACTTTTCAATTTGGGAGCCACAATTGCCGCCAAAACTTTTTGGTATCCGGCCCAAATTTGAAAATTTTCAAATAGTGTGGAAATTACGTAAGGGTAAACTTGGAAAGTTAGCTCATCAATTGTACATCAAAAATTTTCTCTTAAAAGTGGGAATTCCCAAAAGTGCCAAACATTGCGGGACGGAGGGAGTACCATTTAGCGAAAAAGACTCGACTATTGTCACTAGTCCAAAGACAAAAGTTTTTAGCGGAAAATGCAACCTTAACTCACATCTTGTGGGTACGAGTTAATGTGTCCTTAACTCACATCTTGAGGGTATGTGTATGTGAGTTAATGTGTTTGTTTGTGGTTGTAGCAAAGATACCTCAGTAGTCTTTATCACAAACACAAATGGAACTAAGGGCTCATTTGGCTTCAAAAAGTCAAACATTAACTTCTTTTTCTTTTTGTCTTTATTCAAATTTTTTTCACATTTATTAGTTTTGCGTCAAACTTTTGTGATAAGAGTCAAACTTTTGTAACTTATTGATTCGTCTTGGCGAGAGGAATCGTTAAAGTAAAAAATTTTGATCGAAAACTCATAATTTAAAAAAAAAAAAAACAAGAATAAGTAAAGAAAAATTGTCTTAATTCAAAAAAATTATGAGTTTCAAAAAATTACGAGTTTCGATTCAAATTTTTTACGATTCTGATTCATTTCGTCAAGACAAATCAATAAGTCATCCTACTTTTCAATCCATACCCACCCTAACCCCAACCCCCCCCCCCCCCCCCCCCCAAAAAAAAAAAAACAGGGTGTTCAGAACCCTAGCTAAACGCACTGAAAGTCGCATACAGTGCGTACATGCAAATATACATACACGCATGGATGTAGACGTAGAGAGAGAGAGAGAGAGAGAGAGAGAGAGAGAGAGTGTACCAAAGTTGCCGTTGTCATTGGGGACAGGATCAGGATGGCATGATTTATCTTCCATGTTCTCTCTCTGCCTAAGGGATTTCGAAGAAAAACCTTCCGGGAGTTGAGTTTTGTTCACCCTCCTCCTTTCTATTTCTATTGATTGAAATGGTATGGATCCCATCACAAAATGGTGTAAAAGAAAGATAATGTTCACCCTCTTTTAAAGTGTGAACAAAATTGCACTCTCCTTCAAGGCTTCTGCACAGTTTTGGATTCTTTGGAATAAATACTCCGTAGGAAAGTAAAGTATTTCGTTCCTAGTATCACGGTCCGGGGGCGTTTGGGGAGTACTTTCAAGGGCACCGCGCCCTGGACAAAACGGTATGAATCGGTACACTATGCTTGCTAGCGCTCTTAGAGCATCTCCAGCCTTCACCCATATTTTTCTTCAAATTTGAGTCAAATTTTGGGTAAAAATTCATTTTGGGTAGACACATCTCCAATCATCAAACCCAAATTTTACACATTTCCCTCTTTCTCTCTCCAAATTTTACACATTTCCCTCTTTCTCTCTCTCTAACTAGCCGTTGGAGAAATGGGTCAAGGCAAAAGTTGTCTCAGATTTGGGCAAAAAAATAGGTAAAACCCAAAATGGAGAAGGGTTTGGGTCAAAGATTGGAGAGAGATTTTTGTAGTTTTTGCCCCATTTTTAAATTTGAGTCTTAAAATGAGTCAAGTCTGAAGATGCACTTACGACCCCGATTGGATCAAAAAAGACCGAAAAAATCGACCGATCAGTTCGGCCTTCGGTCGGTCTGGGGGAGTTTTATGGTGGTTCGGGGTGGACCAAACCTAGGTCGGTTCGGTCTTGGTTTTCTAAAAATCTATGCGGACCAGACCGAACCGAACCAAATGCGGACCAAACTGACCGATATAAATCGTTTTAATCTTAATCGTCAATAAATTTGGTGTTTTAATCTACACCATCCACTCCCAAATTATACTTTTCCCTATAGCCGGCATAAAACTTAATTTGAGTTCATTAATATCAGTTTGACAATTGAAGTTCTTATTTGAAGAATTTATTCACTTCTCTATTTGAAAAAGATCGACTAAGCAATTTGATAAAAAATTTCTTTTAAATTTGGATTGAGGCCCATTACTTCAATTTTAGTGGTAGACAAACTTTTGAAGTAATTGATATATATATATATATATATATATATATATATATATATATATATATATATATAAAATAAGATTTACACTAAAGGTTCTTTATGCCAGTTATTTTTCTTATATGAGATGCTACAGTGCCAAAAGTTCACTTGTATGACCATTTGTAGTAAGTTGTAATTGTTTGAGCATGTCTGTTATATGTTACTCCCTCCGTCCCAAAATGATTGTCCGGTCCGCAAAACAGAGTGTTAAAAATAATACAATTTTTGCAAGAAAAAATTAAATTTTTTTTACAACTTACTAGATATCAATGAGTATTTTTAATGTGAAAAAAATTTGAATTTTTTCTTCAAAAAATTGCATTATTTTTAACACTCCGTTTTGCGGATCGAACAATCATTTTGGGACGGAGGGAGTATTTTTTTCAATTGGTGTTTGAGAAAAAAAAACCAGGTACAATTGTTTTAAGGCTGAAAATATATGGGTGGAAGAGTTTTATTGTTTGGCAATAGGTGGAAGAATGACCCAATTATGGGTGATTGACTTAAGTTGAAAATGTGTAATGCCCCGATTTTCGAGCACGTTATTTAAATCATTTTCAACTGATTTAAAAATTTATAAAAACTGAGATATAAGAAATGAAATTTTATTAAATAGAGTTTAGCAGCGGAAACTTCAAATACCAAATTCAAACCTACTTAATAGTCTTACAAACCAACAAAATGAAATAGAGTTTGACAAATGTGATAACACTTATGAAAAATTTAATTAAAGTACGTCAAAAAGACAGAGCTTCTAAGGGTATGGCCTCCAAGGCTCAACAAACTCCCCTTCCTCAGTTGGGAGGTCCTCATTCTGGTACGGATCATCTTGTAGCTGATTCTGCTCTTCGGTCTCCTGATTAGCTGTCATGAAACGCCAGCCCAACGGCACTATAATGAGTTTTGAAACTCAGTAGATAATCTCAACCCTACTAACCCCTTACCTTACAATTAACATTTAATAATTTCAATAATATCACAATTGATAACATACGAGAGGTACAGAATAATATCACATTGTTCATTTTCTTTACTATCCATCATCTTACATGTAATCTAAGGCATCGTTTGATTCGGGGACTAAAACAGACAGGATTAAGAGTCCTGGGATTAGTAATGCTGGACTATTTATCCTGGTACTAATTTAATCCTGAATCCTATACAATCCCCTGTTTGGTTCGCGCAGGATTAATATTGGGATATCCCATGCTGAGGCCAATCCCATGTTTGGTTCTGTCACTAAATTTCGGGATTAATTTCAAGACTATTTCTCTCTCTCCCCCTGTCTCTCTCTCTTAAGCAATCCAACCAATTTATGGGCATTCCATCCAATTTCTCAAGCAATTCAACTAATTTTTAGGCATTCCAACCAATTTCTCAATCAACTGCTCTAATTCATGAGAGTGAGCTGATGATTGATGAGAATCATGAGAGTGAGCAATTGGTGGTGTTCCTTCTCTTGTCATTTTGTAGGAGCAGTAATATATGATACAGCCAAAAGAAATGAATCTCGACAGAATCAAGGAAAAGCATCTACAACTACACTACACTGGTGTATTTTCTTGAGGCCACAGACCATATGTACACATATTTTTAGGCCAGATGAACCTATTGTAGATAAAGATAAATAACAAGAAAGAGAGGAAAGAACACAACAAAACCAAAAAAAATTACAGCAACCAGAATTCCTCTCAAACCGAAATTCATAACCTGGGCATGCTAACCAACAAGATGTGATATAACTTGTGCATTGTAACATGCTAAAGCCAACCAAACAAAAACAAAAACAAATCTGTAGACAGCTAAAGCCATCACATAACATGCTAAAGCCATCACAAAAAGGCATAACATAAAGTTACGCTCCTGTTCCCAAAGTGCATCACAAAAGGCATCATATTTGTTAAAAGTGCACCCCACACTGGCCAACAAAAGCTAAAATAAACATAGTTTTAAGTTTTTGTTCCCAGTAGACTTGAAACTTAAGGACACAAGTCACACAACTTCTTCACCACCCAACTTCTTCACCATTACCATTTTTTCCTCGTCATCAAGGCTGAAAAAGTGATCAACCTTTTGTGCATCTTGGGTGATTGCCATTCCGACAACGACCCTAGACTCAACTGTGATTGGAAGTTTCCTAAGTGCGTCATTAACTTCACCTCTTTTCTTTGAGAGGTCATGTGCATAACCCATCCTACCTCCAAGCATCTCAATCTTAGCATCAGACCTCTCAAAATATATCCCCAACTTGTCGGCAAAATTATTCATTCCAGCCAAGATGTTCTCAGAAACCTTAGCCTTTTTCTTCGAATGCTCTTCAGGTGACTTGTCAGTGTTGTTCACCGTGGTTGAATTACCACCACCTTCATTGGCAGCCTCATCTAAGTTCTCAACCATATCTGCTGCACTCTCAGCCATCTCTCCCGTTGCTCTGTCATTCCCAAAAATCATGCACCAATCATCATAGTAAGGGAATGACTTGAACCTTAGCCCCTGCGCATTACTGTCTGTCTACAAAAGATTTAAAATGCAACGGTTATTTACATGATTAACATGCTATATATTGGTAGACTTGATTGGGAAAAAAGATTACCTTGCAGTAGTCCTCCCAAATTTTATCGTCTACTACTTCTATCATATGTGTTGAGTCATTCCATCCGAACCCACTAGAGCCACGCATAGCCTTGACAGAGTAATAGTTTTTTTTCCAAACCTTCAACTTAGACGAAATATGAGGACCGGCACGAATGCTAGTGCCAGGCAAAGCAACAAGTAACATTCCCTCAACTTTCCTCAAGTATCCAGATTTGAAAGAATTTTCAATTCTTTCACCTTTGACAACCATTTCCTTCATTGCATTAAGAAGTGCATCGTCCTCCCTTTGATTCCATGAACGCCTAGTTGCATCAACAATGTTTTCTTCAGCATTCCCTCCTTCCTTTGCCTTCCCTCCCTTCTTACGATACTTAGTAGGCTTCTCCATCCCTAATATAGTCAATGCCCACATTCATTTTTACACAATTCAAGGATTGGTATTCCAAATTCTCAATTCAAGGATTCAAAGAATTTGTCCTACCACTGTTTTGGATCAAAAAGCCTTCTCAATTATAACATGCTAAAGCCAACCAAACAAAAAAAAAATCTGTAAACAGCTAAAAGCCGTCACATAACCAAACAAAAACTTATACTGAAGCCATCACATAACATGCTAAAGCCATCACAAAAAGGCTTATAATAAAGCCATCACATTACATGCTAAAACCATCACAAAAAGGCATAACATAAGGTTACGCTTCTGTTCCAAAAGTTCATCACAAAAGGCATCACAGTTACATAAAGTCGTACAAATAGTATGTGATCAAAGCCACCGATAAAGTCTTACAAACAAATACATGATTAATGACATGATGTTACAAATAACAAGGGCACTCTAATTTCCACCATGGCCCCTTCGTGCTTGCCACTCTTGATAAATATGTTGTGCAAAGGCATCCCTCCAATCAGTCCATTGACCTGATGTCTCGACTGTATCAATGTAGTCATCATCATTATCTTCCTCTTCGAGATTATCAAGTTCATGTTCATGTGGGTCAACACTCATCTCTTTTCTAATGTGATTATGGACTAGACAACATGCCGTAACAATACGAGACTGCGTTCTAATGGGGAAGAATGAGTAACTCCTAAGAATAGCCCATCGAATTTTTAACAAACCAAAAGTCCTCTCAATGACGTTACGGGCTTGGGCATGCTTCATATTAAAGTACTCCTCATGGTCCTGAGGAGCTGGACCATCCCATTCTTTCAAATGGTAACGCTTTCCTCTGTATGGAGCTAAGAATCCTTCTGCATTTGTGTAGCCAGCGTCAACAAGGTAATACGAACCTGTGTATGATTGATTTACTAAGTTACGTACTTTTTATTAAGAAATATGTTGATAAAGTTACATATGTAATAAAAAAAAATGCTTACCGGTGGGAATTTTTAGCCCATTAGTCCTAGTAATAGCATCGTGCAAGATTCTAGAGTCTGCTGCTGATCCTTCCCAACCAGATAAGACATAGATTATGTTCATATCTGTGTTACAAACACTCAACACATTTATAGCCAACTCTCCTTTTCGATTCCTATACCTTGGTCTGACAGATGGACTAACTCGAACATCAATGTATGTGCCATCTAATGCCCCCAAACAATTCTAAAAATATTGCAAGAAGTTAATTATTTGTACTTAGAAACATAAAATAACCGTACGAGTTATGTACTCAATTTCAAATGTTACCTGAAAACTTTTCCACCTATCATCTGTGCATGCTTGAGTTATAGGCTCAGGGTTGACGAGTAGTTGACCTTGCAGGCGTATGACAACCTGAAGAACATCATTGAAATGCCTACTAACAGTTTGACCTGACCGGAAGAAGTGGTGCTTAACAACTCTATTCTTATGGTAGTGCGCTATGGTGTACAAAAGCATCGCAACTTTCTCCTCCAAACAAACTGACCTTGAATGGGACAACCCTCCAACTGTTTCAATTAGGTTACACAGACGCATAAAGCAATTCCTATCCATCCGAAGTTGCTCCAAACAAGTTACGTCGCTACGACGCACTAACCGATTGATGTTATCTATTTGTTCTTGGAATGGGTTCGGTTCCATAAACCTAGATTCTGTCGAGAGTAATATCTCTCAAGAGCAACTTGGACCACAATTATAGCCAAACCACACACCACTTTTTTCTGCCTGATCAAATGCGTCACTATGGTGAACACCTCGGTCTCCTCCGAAGTATAATCCAACTCATTTCCAGTGATATCCATCTACTAACAAAATATCAAAGCAGAAAAAAATATTAGAACCCGTGAACACCCCCCCCCCCCCGCCCTTTTTTTATACTTTGTCATGATCTTGTTTGCACAAATTTTGACTGCTCATAATTAGGAGCCAAGGAATCAAACCCATTAAAATATCTTGTTTCCTTTTGCGACACGACCAGAGACTTTGAGCAAATCAATCTGAATTTTTCCAAAATCCCTCTTGCTTCGAGCATATTTTGTTTTGATTACTAGATACTGGTGTTAGAACAAAGTATACAAGTGTTCTAGATCTGGACCCGCCTACACTGGTCCGTTCGGAAGTACCATATTCTAGGGTTTCAAAAAATCAACTGAAACAGATTCTAGGGTTTAGAAATAGTAGTGACTAAAAATTATTAAAACTAAAACACATGAAGCAGAAATCAAAGCAAAAATCTCAAGATCTCAAACGAAAACAAAGCAGGTTTCTCAAACGCACTCATCTCCAGAAATCGAGAGAGAGAAAGAGAGAGAGAGAGAGAGAGAGAGAGAGAGACGAAGTACCAGGTTCGGAAGACAATCGCCACAAATCGCTTGCTCTGGTATAGAGAGAAGGTCGGCGAAAGAATGGGAAAAGTGAAAGAAGCAGCGTGAAGCGATGCTTTTATAGCAGTGGCAATTTTGCAATTCTTGAGAAGTTCACTTCCGTGTTTTTTTTGTCCGGGATAAATAATCCCCCCCCCCCCATGGTATTATATAATACACCCCATATAAGGATTAAAACAATCCCAGGATTGCTTATCCCAACGCGCAAAACGGGAACCAAACGAGGGAAAATACGGGATTAGACGCGCTTAGTCCAATCCCATGCAACTAATCCCTGAATCAAACAAGGCCTAAGGATACTCTCTACGAGATCCTTTCCTCCCACATCCACTAATTACAACCGTCTCATGGGTCCACCCTTCCTCTTGCTTATCCTGCACCAGGGTCCTAGGTGAGCGCACCTAAGTTATGTACCGAGTATGTTCTCACTTAAGACCATAACAGGAGGATCGAGTCATCCCATGACGTATCGTACATTTGGGTTGGACATCCACTATCCCACGCTAACTATAACCGTCTCATGGGACCCATTCTCTTTCTCCAAGAGAAACTTCCCATGACGTATCATACATTAACGTCTCACCAACTATAACCGTCTCATGAGACCCATTCTCTTCCTCGAAGAGAAACTTCTAATGACGTATCATACGTTAGTGTCACAACACTGGGCCCCGCAGGTAACCCATTTCAACACAGGGCCCCATAGGTTACCCTTGCCATCACCATGGCTCAAATCACAACTCACATACTCACACTTCCAACACTTTACCAATTTCCATTTACTTAACATCGTCTATATGAGTCACTACTCGTAACCACCCTGTGAAACCTATTTGTCCAATCTACAACCACAACAATAATACTTCATAATAGCTTAAACAACAAACGACATGTATCTCAAAATGAAAGCAAGCATAGCAATTGGTATTGTGCAAGTATGTAAACACATAATATTTTATGATTGGCCGATGCCCTTAAAGTTCGTTAACAAGTAAATTGATATTAGTTTTTATTAATCTCTTTTTAGGATCGTTAACAATAAAAATAATAATACCAAAAATAATTTTATTCTTTTCTAAACTTAATACTTTTAGTTACTAAATCCTTTCTGTAACGCCCCTGAATTTTGGTCAATAAAAATTTCGTTAAATATTTGAATTTTATTGAATTACTTATTTTCTTTTATGTGGCTATATGTTTTCTTGTTTATTTTTCGTCGTAGTTAGATTTCGGTCGTTGGTTAAACTCTCGACTAGAAACCCTACGTGACCAATTTAGTTAATTTTCAACCGACGACTTGGAGGAACCGAGCAACCAAACTCACCCAGTTACTAATTGAACCTTTTGGACCTTTTGAAACTTTTGAACCTTTTGCTTTTACCCATTGATCCATAATGGTTAGGGTAATTTTTATCCATTGGACAATAGGCTTTCTTTTAAAATATTTTGATAAGTACAAGGATATAGTATTTTAATGGGTTTATAAACACATGTGCAAAGTACATTTATTCTTTGTTTATTGGGAATTCTCCCACCCCTCCATTATCCATTGGTTAATAACCACAAGGGTAATTTTTGTCCATTGGATAATAAACTTTTTATTATAAAAGTACATGTAGTCTTTTCAAATCTTATTTTAAGTATAAAAGTACTTGTACTTCTTTTATCCTTTGGTCTTTACCCGCTAGGAAAATTATTATTCATTGGGTAATAGCCCAAATCTTCCTACCAAGTACAAAGTTTCATTTTAATAATCAAGATTTGGATTTCCATGTACTTTTATGCATTAAACTTTTGGGGTATATCTAAAACCCTAGATTTTCTTGTACTTGTATTCTTTTATAAACTAATGGGAAGAATCCTAATCTTTTTATTTAATTGGGGTACTTGGTACCACACCTATATTTAATATAGGGCTTTTGTCACATGCTTTAAAAGGACAACCTTGATTATTTTAAATAAAAGTTTCCTTTTAACCTTTGTCCATTGGACAATAAAAGTTAGGGGATTTATTGTCCATTGGGTAAAAGAGTTATTCTTTCACCAAGTACATGGGTTCATTAAAATAATATTTTCTTAAACCCCATGTGATGAAAGTACACATTATTTTATTATTAAAGTAATTAGTAGCCTTAATAGCCTTTAAGGCCTAATATTCTCCTAAGTACCTTTTTATTATTTTGTATTGGGGTTTTGTACCCAATTGGATTTGTTTAATGGGAGGTGTGATCTACCTAGATTACAAAGTACACTAGTTTATTTATTTAGTGGGACATGTGCCTAATTGGATTTTTGTTTATTGGTTTTTAGATTTGGAAGAATCTTGTACTTTGTACCTTTCTTATTCTTTCTTGTATTTATATATATATATATGTGTGTGTGTGTGTGTGTGTAGTGTACTAGGAGAGAGAGAGAGAGAGAGAGAGAGAGAGAGAGGAGGAGGAGGAGGAGGAGGAAAGAGAGAGGAAGGTTGGTTGTACCATGCTTGATCTTTCTTCACCCTTGGTGAATCTTTCTCCTAGCCAAACATAATTCCCCCATTGTACTTCTAGGATTGTTTAGTTCCCAAATCTTGTACCATTGTCCCCTTTCTTCCAACAAATCTCCCAAAGATCAGATCCAAGGACTAAACCTAGCCTTGCAAGCTACCTTATTAGGCCTAAGTCTATTTTGCCTAATGACAACCAATGATGGACCTTTATGACACAATCCTAGCCTTTATTAGCCTTAGACCTTGACTACAAGCTAAACCTAGATTATAATTACCTAGATTCACCTAAAAAGCCTAAGATTTTAGTTGATTACATAGCCTTACACCTAAGATTTGGATTGGACAAGGCATGGCTTGACATGTGAGGTGATTTGATGACTTAATGGAGCAAATCCATGGAGGATTTAGAGAGAGAGAGAGGGCCGGCCATTAGAGAGGGAGAGGGAGCCAAGGTTTTGCCTATAAATAGCACCCCATGTTTATCATTCAACTCACACCTTCACCTAGCAACTTCTCTCTCTAGAAAAATTATGTTCTTTCTTTGTTCTTTCTTTTGTTCTTTTTGTTCTTGAGTTCTTCTTGTGTTCTTCAAGAAGCTCAACCTAAGCCGCCACTAGACCGCCACTCGACCACCCTCTCGATCCAAAAGTAGAGTAGTGTTAGTCAAGTAGAAGTTTCGAGAGAAACCTTTCTCTTTCGAAGCTACTGGAGACCACCGTAGGAAGTTACTCCGCCCGACCACCGACGTACTTTCCGTAGCCGACTAACCTTCCGTAGCCGACTACCGCCAAGAAGGAAGGTAGAGTCCCTCATCCACTAATTCAACGTATAAGTAGAATATCCTTATCGTCCACCCCAATTATAAAGTAGGTTATCTTTATTTTCGTACTTATCGTTTGTTTAGAAGTATTTGTATTTGATCTTTAAGATGATTAATGCATATATGAATTGCTTGAATTACTTGTGGTATGTGATAAAGTATAAGTGATTTCACTCCAAAGATGTCCGTACATGTGGCGTTGTGCTTTGAATAAAGCATAAGTGATACACTCCAAAGGCGTCCGTACATGTGGCGTTATGCTATAAGTAGTAATTGAGCGTGATGAGTAATATAGAATTGGATGATCTTGTTAGGATGATTCTTGTATACGTTTGTCCTACCGCGGAGTCTTTACATGTAAACGAGACACGAGAACCGAGAAAGTAGAAACATGACATCTAGGGTGTGATTTAAAAAAATGTTTTTTGAAGAAGGAAATATTTTTGAAACTACATAATGACCGGTTTTTGGTGGCATTATGTGAGTTATGTGCGTGTGTAAAAGAAACATTTGAAAATGTTGAAATGTTTTGGAAACCGCGATGTGGCCGGACGTGGTAGCCCATCGTGTGGATTTTGAAAATCGCAACGTGGCCGGACTTGGTAGCCCGTTGTGTGTATGAAAACTCGTAATGTGGCCGGACTTGGTAGCCCATTGCGTGGATTGTGAAAACCACAATGTGGCCAGACGTGGTAGCCCATTGTGTAGTGTGTGTTTTGTGTGTGTTCCAATGGGATCCGGGAAAAACGGAACCATTGTGAGGTGTGTGTGTGCCAATGGGAACCCGGCGCGGCGGAACCATTATGAGGATACTTGGGAACCCGGCGCGGCGGAACCAAGGTTGGGTGTGTAGCTTGGTTATCCGCGGTACGGAGCCAATGCAAATATTTTTGTGTGCCAATGGGAACCCGGCGCGGCGGAACCATTGTGAGGATATTTGGGAACCCGGCGCGGCGGAACCAAGGTTGGGTGTGTAGCTTGGTTATCCGCGGTACGGAGCCAATGCAAATATTTTTGTGTGCCAATGGGAACCCGGCGCGGCGGAATCATTGTGAGGATACTTGGAAACCCGGCGCGGCGGAACCAAGGTTGGGTGTGTAGCTTGGTTATCCGCGGTACGGAGCCAATGCAAATATTTTTGTGTGCCAATGGGAACCCGGCGCGGCGGAACCATTGTGAGGATACTTGGAAACCCGGCGCGGCGGAACCAAGGTTGGGTGTGTAGCTTGGTTATCCACGGTACGGAGCCAATGCAAATAATTTTAAAAAGGTTGGGTGTGTAGCTTGGTTATCCGCGGTACGGAGCCAATGCAAATGATTTTAAAAAGATTGGGTGTGTTTAAACAAAGTGGTTTTTGAAAGATTGTTTTTGTAAATGAAAATGTTGACACAGTCTACGATGAGTCGCGTAAGAGAAATACGAAACTCTTGGACACCAACGATAGTTGATTAACGAATGTGGATGTGTCATTGTTAGCTGCATATATATGTATCATGTGGAAATCGATGTGTTATTTCCTATTGTTTGTAAGTATGGGTTAGCGGGTACGGGATTTTCCTGTTGAGCTGTTGTAGCTCACGGTGTTATCTTTTGGTGACCCTGACATATTATATGGGTGGCGACGCCGGTATAATGTGTCAGATTTTGTAGATGATTAGGGTAAGCAGTTCACCGCGGAGGCTTTTGGAGCTGATGAGCTGGCAAGAATGGAGGAGCTGAGGAGCTGTAGTTAGGAACCGTAGAACCCCCTTCATTTGTGTAAATATTGAACTCTTGTGAGAGTATTTGTTGTAGTAAGAGCCAGACTCCATTTGATGTTATCAATAAAATGTCCTTTTAACGTACCCAAAATTCGGGGCGTTACACTTTCGAGGTTAACATATATCGCAGATCCCAAAGAAATAGTCATAGGTGTATCCTAAAAGTTTAAAAATTTAGCACAAGTGGTAAAATAATTAATTTCACATATTTTAGTACAAACCAAGACACAGGGGGTAAACTGTAATTTTTGTCGGATGGGATTCTATGACGTCAGTGTCTTCCACCTAGTGTACTGTACGCACACAGTTATATATATAACGTAAACATATGGTTTAAATCCGGAATTTCGACTGGGTCGTGTGATCAATCCCTACATCGAAAATAGGCTTATTATACCTTTCCAGAATCGTCTCGACAAGACGAACAAGATGAACGGATCAGATTTTCCATTTGAATAGTTTCACAAAAAAAAAAAACAGATCTGAACAGAAAACGAAAATTTTCGATTTCTTCAACGCACAATGCATGGATTTGTTTCTTTTCAATTCCTATCATTACAACTAATATAATAGCACATTTATATACTTAGGAGAAAGTAAGGGAGCGATTATACTACCTCGAATTCGGTTACAAGCGAAAAACGGATTCTGGATGGTTTCAGAAAAAGGAAAAAGACGGTGGCGGCAGTGAACTCGGGGTTGCCTTTAGTCGAGCGGTGGGTGTTTCTCACCACAATTATGCAGCTACAAAAATGATCTGGCTATCAATTTTCGGATTATAAGAGGTGTGGGTTTTGTATAGAGAAGTGAGAGAGAGGGGGTGCAAGTGTAGAGATAATAGGAGTGTGGAGGATAAGTGTGGAGGTGATGGAGTGTGAGAGGGAACTAAGAGAAGGAGAGAGAGTGAGAGAGAGCTGCCGAGAGTGGTAAGAGGGAATCCCATAAATTATGGGATGGAAAAATATTAGGGTGTGGGTGAGTTAGTTAGGAGAGAATACAAGATAAGTATAAATGCATATATATCTATGTAAGGTTTAGAATTATCTTATGACTAATTCTAATTATACATTTAATCATGTAGTCATATTAATGAATCTAATTAATTAACGAATTAAACATTAACATTTCAAATTTTTTTTCTAAAATTTAAGAATGTTACAAAATGGCTTAAATATGGGTGAGAAATATAAGAAAATGGCCTAAATATGGGTGAAAAAATAACCCAAACATGGCCCATAATCTACTATTAGTTTTTAAAAATGGCCCAAATGACCCAACTAAGGCCCATTTCGGGTGGACCGAACTCCCCAAAATTCCTAAACAAACCGAACTCACCCTGAACTGAACCAAACCGAAGTTAATACCGGTCGGGATCAATCCTCGAATTATATACCCCAAACCTGATCGATTTCTGGCAAATCCACCCCGAATAATATTCGTTCTCACAAATTTTTAGTACTTGTAGTTTGGATTCTTTTTTTTGGTAAGAGGTAGTTTGGATTCTTTGAAATGTGTTTAAAATAAACTTTCATCTCACGCTTCCACTCATGCACGTACGCGCGAATTATGTGACTTAGGAAAGGCCCACTTTAATGTGGTAGAATAGAAACTTGGGGCACTATGGGGATGACACTGGCTTATCTCGTGTTTGGAGCCTATTTTATTACTCTCTCCGTCCTCTTTTTAAAATTCAGTATTCTATATTGAGTTGTCCCTTAATAAGTGTCCATTTTGAAAAGTTAGTGGGTAAAAGTTGGTACATTTTTCATTTTACCCCTAAAAGTAGATTCCATTTTGAAATAATGATGATATCTCTGTAAAGAGTAAGTAGGGAAAGTGGAGGTAACAGTTGACGTGAAATGTGTAATAATGATATTTTCTTAATAAGTTGGAGTTACAAAGCGGAACACTTAAAAAAAGACTGAGAGAGTATGTAATACTCCTATGTGTTTTGTATTGTAAATTTTAAATTTTGTTTATAACATCGTTTTAATTTGGTGTAGCATTTTTGGAAATAAGTGCAAAAAGCAAAATCAAAAACTCTTAAAAAAAGTGATTCACATATTGTGTGATTTGGAGAATGAGAACAGAATGGGAAAATCTTCAATACACACTCCTTTAAGGTGTGTATCGTATGTACCTATTGTGTAGTCCATATTGTGCCACCTCATAAAAAATTACCTGCTGAACTGGCCATTCATAACATTTTAGGTCTATTTATTTTATATTAAAAATTCGTAACTTTTCATTCATAACATTTTTCTTACAAATTATAACCTTTTAGTGCATATCGTAACTTTTACACTAATTAATCGTAACGTTTTTAGAATCATAACATTATGGTGTGTTTCATAACTTTATAAAAAAAATTGTAACATTTTCAATTAGTAACATTTTCACTACGGAATCGTAACATTTTAATCAATTTCATAACTTTTTAATAACGTATAATCAGTTGTGCAATTGATTACTTAATCAATTTTTTTTTTTAACGGTAGTTAATCAAATATGTAATCTATTATGTCAATGTTCAATTCCATAATCAATTAGACTTTATAATTGATTTTTCAATTGATTAGACATCATAATCAAATATATAATTGATTTTGCAATTTTGTAAATAGAAATTGTAATCAATTAGACATCATAATCAAATATGTAATCAATTTTGTTATGTTCAATTATGTAATTGATTAGACAATATAATCGATTTAATTTATAATTGAATTGAGTACGATTAGGAAAAAATGTGAAGTCGATTACTTAATCGATTTGCTAATTGATAGGTCTCAGTAAGTCCTCTAATCAATTGCGAAATAAGTTAAAAACAACATTGCAATAGATTTCAAAATCAATTGTTCTGAATAACACAAATAATTGATTACATGATAGGTTATATTTCTCTACGGTTTCAATTGCGTAATTGATTGGTATCAATAACACTTGTAATCGATTACATTATCAAATATGAGTATTAGTTATTTGTAATTCGGATGCGAGCACTAATTTACAAAACTCTAGTAGTATGTCTATTGACCAAAAAATAAATAGCACGTCCTAAATATTGTTGTCTTTTATTTTATCTCGTCACCATCACTCTCTTGATCACCCATTAACTTTGTTAGTGTTTCCTACTTTATTAATACAGATGATCGACTTCACTATTCCTTTTAATTGGACCATTTGTTTGAATTTTTTTTTTGATCCGCGTGTGAAAATTCACTATGCAATTAAAGATATTGTGAAAAATGTTAAACATTATAATATTTCAAAAAATTCCAAAAAAATTGGCTACATATATGAAACACTTTAATTAAAAATCCTTTGAAAAAAAAAGTCTTTAACTTGACTTTATATTACATTATGATAATGATAGTATCTTTTTCCTTTAGTAATTATCAAGAACAACGTATTTTAAAGAAGTAAATTATTTTCACTTGAAATAATTTTAGCTTCAAAGTTTTTAAAAAATAAAATTATTATCTTTAACATAAGTTAATTATCAAAAATAAAATTGGGCCTAATTTTTCGAAGGAAAAGAAAGATATACGCTGGTTGGGAAGAAAGTGAGAGACTTGAGAGGATTTTCTTTCCATTTTGGTTAATTCATAAGGTTTACCTATTGCACTGGTAATAGGTAATTTGTTAGTAACCTATCGTAACATTTTAAAAGGTCCAGATCATTTTCAAACATCCAATGGTAATCAATGAAGGTGCATATGATACACACCCAAATAAGGAGCGTGTATTGTAGCACTTCTCTTGAAGAATATATATAGATTACGGCAAAATGCATTTTACAATCTAGTTTAGGCCGTTTGAGAGTCTCATTTTCGAATTGTGCATTTGCATCATCAGATTGTCGGGGTTTGGGGGCCAAATGTCAAAACGCATTCTTCGATGATACATACTCCAAACCACACAATAGAGATACAATTTGACAAATAGGCTTGTAGGGGCTTTTGAATTTACCCAAAATTTCCGAAGTTGTCCTTGTGTTATATTTATTGTAGTGGCTCCAAGAAATGGGGCTCGAACCGATCACCGAGCCCTAGTGCACCAAGCGAGATCTAGAAGACCCCCGCACCTCATTGAGCATAGGGTCCGAGGACCCCGCCAATTCCCCTTGGAGCATCGCTCGGTAGGTGGAGTCTGTCCGAGGTATGTCACTATCTAGAGGAGCGGAGCATTCCCAACTCAACTCTCCGAGGTCGCCTGAAGGAAGATGGTTACTCCAAGAGGGCCCCATGTGGTTACGCCACGAGAGTAATCATTGGGATCTGACTTGGTCATGTGTTTCGTAACTGCCTTATCCCCTATGTCACATATGACGTCACCCGAGGCGGTTATCTGAGCGTATCTTTCACGCGCTAGTTTGGAGGCCAAGCAAACCAAGGTCTATAAATACAAAAGGACTATAACCTAGAGAGGTATGCCATTCTACTATAACCTTAAACCTATACACTTCTCCCTACATCTAACTTGATCGTCGGAGGGCCACTGGGTTTCCACAGCCCTAGTGACTTGTTGCAGGTCCGACAGAGGGCGTGCGGAGCTGAGGAGAAAGAAACTAGAACCGACCCACAGTCAAGATCCCGATAAACGAACCCCTACATTTATATATGTTGCCCTAGCCTTATCCTCTCAACCTATTTTATCTACAGATTGAAAGAATGAATTTGATCTCTGCCCCTAAGTTTAGTTATTTGTTTGTTATATCGGTCATGAAATAATGGTAATATCATTTTTTGGAGATAATCTTTGAGACTTTATCCTTAAAAAATACTCCCTCCGTCCCAAAATGATTGTCCGGTCCGCAAAATGAGGACTTAAAAATAATGCATTTCTTTTAAGAAAAAATTCAAATTTTTTTCATAAATTAAAAGAACTCATCGATATCTAGTGAATTGTTAAAAAAAATTTAAATTTTTCTTGCAAAAAGTATATTATTTTTACGTTCTCGTTTTGCGGACCGAACAAATATTATGAGACGGAGGGAGTATTAAAAAATAAAAAACTGGAAACTTTGAAATATGGGATACAAGTACTTGTGTGAGTGGAAGGACCCAAACGATGTTTTGATTAACATAATCTAAAAATATGTATGTTGGCAAGTGGGGTGAGAGCTAAGTTGGTAGACATCATATATCCCATGCACAAGACAAAGGGTCAAATCTCACTAACAATTAACACTTCTTGCATGTCCAACTTGTGTGTGTCTCTAAAAGGGTTTTCCAAGGGCGACATGGTAAAAAGTCAGCCGTAATCTATTTTCATGATTATACTATTTTGTTGTAACATATATTTTGCAAATGTTTTTCAACTCTACAAATTCATTATCTATACTAATCACAATTTAGAAATCTGTAATTCACAATTCAAATTGCAAGATGCCAAAAAAATAATAATAATAATAATAATAATAAGGCTCCCAAAAGCCCCATAAGCACCCGTTTGGGAGCCTCATTTTTGGATTTTATATTTTGAGATATCATTTGTCCATCACAGACAAAATTAAATAGTCCATCCTATGTAATCCAAAAATGAGATAAAGACTCTTTACTTTGTGCAACTTGGTGCGAAAAATCAAGTTGATGAAACATCCATAACATAGTACGCTTATTTGTAATCCAAAAATGAGATAGAGATTGTTTAGTTCGTGCAACTTGGCTCGTAAAATCAAGTTGATGAGACATCCATAAACTAGTAAGCGAATCTTATTTGTCTTGAATAAATAAACAGCAAGAGCAAATAATACTTAAAGAATACAATGCCAAGATAATAATTAAATTACTGGATATCGACGTCTGATCAACTTGATTTTTTAAGACTATTTTGTGCGTCAAGGTCTATGAAGTGATAATCCTGGATCACATTCACATCTTCAAGGTCGTGACAAAGCCCATTTGAATGGCACAATGACACAGTAGCCCCCCCCCCCCCCCCCCCCCCCCCCCCCCCCGCCAAAGCATTCCATATTTACATAAGTACCCATCAACCCAAAAGGAATTACTCCATTAATTCTGCAGGACTATAGTTATATAGAGATGAAGAGGTGGCATAATAGGTCATATCATCTATTCAAAAACCGAGTTTTTTTTTTTTTTTTATCCCCCAAACTATGCACATTTTTTTTACTTAGTCCCTAAACTATCAATTTGACGATTTCATCTTCTCAACTATCATACTGTTACCTACTTAGTCCAAAAGATAATGGAAGTTAGGAATTTAGACGGAAAATGCCATATAAGGCTTGTTTGGGACCCTATAGAGCAGATACTTAATTATGAGAAGCTTAGAAATAAAAATTAATTATGACCCTTTAAAATAAAATAATCCAAAAAATAAGACATTCACACCAGTTTCAACAAATTGAAAATTGGAATACTTAATTTTGTAACCATATTTTTTAGTATATAAACCTTCTAAAAAAAATTAAGTGCTCGAATTTTCAATCCGTTTGGAACGGTGCGAAAATCTTATTTTTCTGATTATATTATTCTAGAGAGTCATAATTAATTTTTATCTCTAGGGCTATCATAATTAAATATTTATTTTTATTTGGGACCTTTTAGAGCAAATACTTGATTATGAGAGCTCTAGAAAGAAAAATTAATTATAACCTTTTAGCATAAAATGATCAAAAGAATAAGATCTTCACACCTGTTCACATGAATTGAAAATTAGAGTGCTTAATTTTTAACCATATTTTTAATATATAAACAGTCTAAATTCTATATAAAGAACTCAGTCTTTTTTTTAAAAAAATATGTATATATTAGTCTCTATAAAATACCACGTAAGATTCTTTATATAGAGACTAATATATACATAAACTTTTCAATTAGGCGGTGAATCTTTCTTAAGGTGACTGTGGTATCACACAGGACTCGGTTCCAATTCAGAAAAGTTCTGTTTGTATCTCGTTTGGTTAAATCTGCTCGGTATTTGTAATTTGTTTCGATCATGTAATTGTTATCAATGAAATTGTTCTCTAGATTTTTTGCATTTGCCGAATTTTTCCCAACAGCATAATCATAATGTAAACTGCAATAAAGACGTACAGATGTACAAAAACCATCACCTGTCCTTTCCACGTGTTGTTTTCTTCTATCGTATTGATTCTTTATGCGTAGCTTGTATGTGTTTTCCATTCAGAAGGGAAGGTTTTCGAATCAACTAATTCTAAAAAGACAGACAAGAACCTGACCTTTTCTCTGCCAGCTCCTTTGGGGTACAGGCATAGTTTCCTGAATTCATCGGAGGAAGCCATAAGAGCCACAATTTTACTGTAAGAATGACTCTGCTTACTTTCGTTGGGAAGAGGGAAGTTGACAATTCCATACCACTTCCGATTTCCAACTGTGAACACATCAGAGTAATAAACTTTGCCAAGTAGAGACGAAAACTTTTCAATCTTCCAAGTATGAGTGTTGTGCTCTTCCTCCAGAATAGTTAAACACTCTCCTCTGCCAGTTTAGCTTACTACAAAAACTTCTAATCCAAACACGCAAGTATCTTGGATGAGGTATCCATTAGCAGCATCAGTGAAAGTACTGAGTTGGAGTAATTGCGGAAACCCCCTGTTACCAAAATTCTTGTTTTCTCTCCAATCGACGGAGAATCGACGGAAAATTGTATCATAAGCTTGCTGGAATGTGAGTGTGAAAAGTGGAGTTTGATTCCTTGCCGTATTTCAGAACTTCTTTGGAAACAAACAATGAAGTGGATGAAGTATGGAAGAAGATTAACAAAATGGACTTTATTAACCCTCAAAGTAGAAGAGGAAGAAAATTAACAAAATGGACTTTATTAACCCTCAAAGTAGAAGAACAATCAATCGAAATGATTGAGTGAGCAATTACAAGTTAACTCTACTCCTAGAAAAGACAAAAAGATAAAGGCCTGATTGGCGTTGTTTGTGTGTCCCTGAAGCTGCTACTAATTTGTACTTAAATAGGCCTCTATGAATTTGAATTCAAATCTTCCCTCCACTGTAGCAGTTAAAAAACTCCTTCGAATTCTGATGAAGAACCCTCTTCAACTGCCGATCATGCCCACGTCGGGAAAACTGATTTGTTAATTGCGGTTGGCATCCTCGTTAATCGTGGAATCATGGGAATCATGGGACTTAATTCCTCTTGACACCTGTCATCTGATCGACGGTCCAAAGGGCCGTAGGAATATGCCACGTGTAGGCCAATTGATGGGCAAGACTTTTTATAGTTTCATCATCGATTTACTTCCACTCTAAATTATTAAGGTGAGTCCATTCTATTCCTTCACCTTTACCCTTGCCACGTGTCGTACAGTCGACGAGTAAAAAGGAATTCTCAGTTATGGTACAAACACCCCCACTCAGTTTTCATTGCATCAAAGCGCCTCAACTTCCCATTGGCATCTAATTAAGCATCGGAAAAAAGGAAACATCAGGAGGGTAGAGCAAGCCAAAGTGCAAGAGGACTGAATCATGAAAATTCAGATTTCCATTGATAAAATGGAGATATATTATCACCAATGAGACTACCTTGAACAGTCATGTACTTGTCTTGGATCTGGTCTAACAGAAACAATTTGGCATTCACGTTGACCTCCCAACCAAGAGGTAAATTAGCTGTGTCTGTGATTTTAGCAGTATGGAAGTGATGCTCGTTTCTATCATAGAATAGCGGATAAACTTACACTTTTAGCAGTCTTGTTTTTTTATGATTCATGTGACTCAAACCCGCGTAACTTACACTTTTAGTAGTCTTGTTTTTTTATGATTCATGTGACTCAAACCCGCGTAACATAATGGACAAACTTAGACACCATAAAATTGTGATATTTTGCAAGTAATGTTCTTGAAGAACGTCCAAAGCACCTATGGCTATGCACAAAACCCAGTGTGTCGAAACCGTACCATGGATGATTATATCACATAGAAGCAACATCGAATTTTCAGGATTTGTCTTCAATAAGTACTTTAAACATCGACCTTCAAGCAGGATTGTAAAATTCTATATAGTAATATGCTTCTTTGGATAATATATCCAGTACTTGGTTTTCTCAAGCAAAAATTGTCCTGCTCACAACTAGATCCAACTGCATGTTTTGAGTGATTTTCAAAAGGATGCTGAATTTGGCGCTCCACTTTGTACATGTAGTAATTTCATGCACAAAGTGCAGCATATGTATACAAAAGTGGAGCGCGAAAATCAATTTCCTTTTCAAAATTTGGCAATACCAAAACCCAAACCAAGGCGACAAGGCCTCTTGAGGCCTAGCGCAGGGCAATGAGACGAGGCAATGGCATCATCAAAGCAACGTGAATGCCGATAACTTTTTTTTACTTTCCCAATTTGCAAAATGGTAACATGTAACGAAAGTGCATTAACAATACAAAATCCTCCAATAATACGAATCATCAAAAAGTAGAAGATACACCTAAAACATAGACTATCCGACGAATTTAATTATTCGAACACTAATATATACAGTGGCGGAGCCAGGATTTAGATACGGATGTGGCACCAATTGAGGGAAACCACTACATCTCGCTCTCTCTCGACATGCATCATAAATTCAAATTTCTAAGAGGAGGAGCTACTGCATTCCGCTTTCTCCCATAACAGGTAACATAAATTCAAATCTCCACCACATTCTGCTTTCTCCTTTGGCGAGCACCAAAAAGATTTGACAAATAAATTGACAAGTTTAAAGGGACGCCGGGGAAAATGAGAATCCCTCTTTCTTTCTTTTTTTATCGGCATGAGAATCCCTCTTGCACCCCTAAGTGTAAAAAAACGAAGGAATTGTAATTCGTAATTTATTCATATAAGTCTATAAATCGAATTGTATGTTTCTTAACACCATCGTAATCCATAAATAAACATGCAGTAAAACTGCTAAATTTGTAGGAAAAAATTTAAGGAAGTGATTTTCGCACTTCCTTTAATTTTTTACAATTCACACTCTAATAAACTATGTGAGGACTACAAAAAATGATAAAAACTTATATCCCCAGGAATCCTAATCTTCGCGGAAAAACTGTGGCAAAACGGTAGGCTCCATGTTGGAATTTCTCCCCAAGGATTGATGAAAGAAACAAAAGCTGTAAGAAGCTTGGAAGATCTCTCTATTCCTTGCTACCTGCCCAAAAAAGAATTACAGTAAGAAATAAGATCTAAGTTAGGAGGAAGTAATGAACAGCAAAAGATCAACAAATAAGAGCATATCCAGTTGACTCTTTTTACTCATTTTAGCATCAGATGTTACAGAGTTAACAACATTTTATACATTCGATTGCTCCATTTGAAGAGATTTCTCCAGAAAGAAAAACACACACACACACACGATACACCTCGATTTTAGCACCTTATTTATTTGCAACTATTGGGGTAGAGAGCAAGAAGAATAGAGAGATAGAGAGACAAGGGAAGAGGACTCTCAGAAAGTCATAAACGCAGGGGAGAGAGAGAGACAGAAGAAGAGAGAGAAAGCGAGAACAAATGTTGGTAGGTCTCATTTTAATTCTTCAATATCTTTAACTAACACTACAAAAGAACCTAAAAAATATCAAATGTACCGTTTTTTTCATTTTCTACCAAAAAAATCTTTAACACATATTTTCGGGTCCCACTTTTAATACTTTGCTCTAATTAAGCAGAAAGAGTTGTCAAGAAAATTATGGCCAGACTATAAACTGAGGCCTTCCAAAAGGTGAAACACCTGAAAAGGCAGTCAATAGAGAAAGAAAAACACATTTATCAGTGCAAGGAGAATGATGGGAATCAACAAAAAAGAAAAGAAGGGGAAAAAAAATCGAAAGACGGGGAAGATGAAGAGGGAGAAGAAACACGTGCAAGATTCTGCTCATGAACATCTTATAAAAATTCCTTGTTAGCCGTAATGACAATGTGAAAAGCAACAAAGGGCCTGACGAAGAACCTAAGAAGGACAAGAGGAAACACAACGTACAACGTTCTTTGAAATTTTCTACACTCACCCCATAATCATGAAATGAGAATCAGAACAAGATTTTATAATACTGTTTTAAAGCACAGTGAAGAAGATAGACTAGATCGGTCTGATAAACTTACAAAGGTCAGTCAAGCCCGGGTCTGTCTACCCAAATGGCTTGCCAAAGAAATAGTTGGACTTTAAATGGTATGTGTAAAGAACACAGATTTTCTGAAAAAGTAACTATGCTTATTACTGGTATAGTAGGAGCAGAAAAACAAAGCAGGCAGAAAGACTAACAGGATTAGAAGTACCCACGATGAGATACTACGATGACTGAGAAATCCAATGAAGAGTAATACAAATAATGAGGCTGCATAGGAATCCACAATTTAATCCAACCCCGTTACAGATTTGCATCACAAACATTGCATACAAGATCCCAGCTCATAACTTGGCCCACCAGATTTTTATTATTTATTTCTGGAAGGAGTTGGTGCACAAGATGACATTAGCGAATTAACATGACAAGGAAGCTGAAATAATATCCTTGTATTGCTGAAATAAAAGACTCGGTACTCACTCTGTCAAATCCTTCGCTGCGGATACGGCACTAACTTCGGCTTCAATAATTAAAGTATCATTCACAAGGTAGCCCTTATTAGCATCTTCGAGATCACTCAACGACAAGAATTTAGGCCAACCCCAGCAGAAGCATGGAGCAGAGAGGCAAGCGGTAGCTGCAAAATAATGATCGGCCAATTGTTGTTTGAGTACAATAAAGGCAAAAAGACATATGAAAATGACAAGCTCTTCATAGTTCTTTTTGAAAAGGAGTGTGATTAATACGGTCTTCTTTCACATGAGATTTAGCTTAAGTTTGGAGCCATTTTGTAGATGAAAAGAAATAATAGTAATCATAATGTCAACTGCAGCAAAGATATCAAGATGAACAAAAACCATCACCTGCAAATTCTACATGATTGCTATTATATTGGTTCAATATGCGTACGTAGCTGGTATATTGCATATGTTTTCCGTTCAGAAGGACAGGTTTTGGGATCATCCAAGTATAAATAGATAGACAAGAACTTGTCACTTGCCCTGTTACGTCCTTTGGGATAAAGGAGTACATTCCTGGATTCATCAGAGGAAGCCATAAAAACCCTGCTTAGCATCTCCAAGGGAAGTAGCATAACCAAAACCTACATTTGAAGAGACATATAAGCAAAACAATCTGCAAGGGAGAAAGCAAACTTGCTACACTATTTTGGTGTACCTCTCTCTCTCTCTCTCTCTCTCTCTCTCTCTCTCTCTCTCTCTCTCTCTCACTTCAACTTTGAAGAGAGAGAAAGCATTATTGAAATTGCCACCTCATCGGATTTAATGCTTACGATTGGTGAATTGTTGATTTCTTGGGCAAAAAGGGTCCTTTAAAGTTAAAAAAAAAGCGATAAAAAATTAAATTTGAACAAGTGGCCCTCAACAGGGCTCAATGGAGGAAAATGATTCATATAGCCGACCCCAAGTGATTGGGACTTAAGGCTCGGTTTGATTTGGTAAGAGTCCTTTGGAATGCATAACTCTCCAACATGCACATTGGTCACCAAAGTACATATTTGGTGTAAAATTTTGCTTATTCTCTTGGAGATGCTCTTACTTTCGCTGAGAAGAGAAAAGTTAACAATTCCATACCACTTCCGACTTGCAAGTGTGAAGTCATCAGAGCAATAACATTCATCATGTAGAGACGAAAACTTTTCAATTTTCCAAATATGAGTGTTGTGACGTTCCTCCATTATATCTAGACACTCTCCTCTGCCAGTGGAGTTTACTACAAAAACTTCAGTTCCAAACACGCCAGTGTCGTGGATGAGGTATCCATTAGCAGCATCCGTGAAAGTACCGAGTGGGAGTAATTGCAGAAATCCCCACTCAGTTTTCATCGCATTAAAGTGCCTCACCTTCCCATTGGCATCTAATCAAGCATCAGAAGAAGAAAAAAAAATTCAGGTGCGTAGAGCAACCCAAAGTGCAAGAGGATGAAATTTTGAAAATTCTTCCAATACATAGAGTGGAGATATATTATCACCAATGAGACTACCTTGAACAGCCATGTATTTGTCTTGGATCTGGTCTAACAGAAACAATTTGAAGTTCAAGTTGACCTCCCAACCAAGAGGTAAATTAATTGTCTCCATGATTTTCAAGTATAGAGATATATATCCTTTGCCATTTCTTTCTTGATCACCATTGGGGTACACAGACATCTTCCTTCAACGCAAAAGAAATAAGAGTAAGCTTATATGTGGCTTAATAGGAAACTCCACAAAGAGAGGTTATTGACTCAACCATTTGTAGCCACTGGCTTCGAAGTCTCTGATTCATATTTCTGCAGCGAAGAATTTCGCGTCATCTGCGACAGTTGTGAGAATTTCTGAACCTTCATAGTGTAGTGAGCCGGAGGTGCATCTCTCAGCTATCTTGCTACTTCTACTCAATTTGAAGAGATAAAACATGAGAAACTATTAGGTAATCAGTGTCAGGGATCTTGCTACTTCTTATAAACCCCTATATAATCAGAGTCAAACACGACTCATGGTTAAGGCTATGGACATGCATTATACATGCCTAATTAGATGCATACCTAACAGGGCATGGATGCTTAAAAATTTGAAATTGAATGGGATGCACATACTTCTTGCTTTATGTTACATGCACATACTATTTCCAATTTTTACTTGTTGATACCAAGAGGGAGTTGGGCAATGTTCTTACATCTGCAAATGCAATATTCTTATTCTCTGAGTATATGCTAATAAATTAGACACCCAAAGCTTTCATTGTCATTGATTTGTCAAACGGGTGATTCTCACTCTCTCTTCATGTATTTTCTAAAGGAATTTGAACCCGAGATCTTGCTGGTGATCGTGTATCGTTGAACCAAATCAAGTACATGTTGTTAATGCTTGTCCAATGCTTATATATTTACAGAGAAGGCTTCTCTTCACTCCACAATGTCAATTAGATCAGTTGTTGACTTATAGACCCCACTGATCCAATAGAATTATAATTTCGTTACAATGACCAAGTTTAGAAGATTGTCAAATCATTTACTTACAAACCATACAATACAATAGAGAGAGAGAGAGAGAGAGAGAGAGAGAGAGAGAGAGAGAGAGAGAGAGAGTTGTCCATTGCATCAATCTTCTTTGATTCCCAAAATAGGCCATGGCATCAATCTTTGAAGCCTGCAAATACGTGACAACAAATGTCATGTTCGGCCTTTTCCTTAGACAATAAAAGAAAATAAATTGGAGAGCCAAGAGTAGACTACAAGGAATGGAAACTAGAAAGTTGCACTTGGTATGATAATAGTAGGACATAAAGGAGGAAGAAGGATCCAGTCACCTGGGTTACATATCCGAAAAAATAGATCTCCATAACTAACCAATTTCCCCGGACACGAACACAACACCACCATATGAATTAACCAATCCATGTCATAAAAGAGAAGCAAACATATAAAACGTTTGAATGCTTGGTCCATTTTGGCGTTGAAGTTCTGGAGATCATCTTAGAAACGAAAATGGAGTTGCAAGAAAACATTACTCTGGCAATTTTTTTGAGCAAATGTAAGAAAACTATATGCACCCTTATGTTTTTTGGCAAAGGGTTCCAAGTCCTACTTTGAAGTTTGAAAAGAGAGGGGCTAAGTTCTAACACTACATTTACTAGCGTTGAAATGTCATTGTTTGCATACCTTTGGGAGGATGGAGTAAGTTAGCGCCAAATTCCTGTAAATGATCCAGAACCCTGGGCATCTCAGACAAATTGAACAAATCTCCAAGCTTGGAGATAGAAAACCTTCCAAGCGCTTTCTGTTGTATGCCGGAGATGTGTGGACCAATAATGTTACTCCAGCCACTTGCTGAACCATTTCTCAAGTTGAGAGACCACTGGATCTGGCGATCTACAATGCACTACTTCTGGTGGCCATAAGAGAGAGAGAGAGAGAGAGAGAGAGAGAGAGAGAGAGAGGGAGAGAGAGAGAGAGAGAGAGAGAGAGAGAGAGAGAGAGAGAGAGAGACTTTTGCCTGAACACTTGAAGAAGTCCATGCACATTTATAACATCAGAAGGCATACACAAACAAAACCTCCTACATACTAATTCTTCATGTTAATGGCCATGTTACTGGCTAGTGTTAGACCTTATGAATTTTTCTGTGAGGAAGTCATGCCAATGCGTTTGGCACTTGTTGAACTTTTGGCTTATGGGCTAAAAGTACTTAAAAAGTACACAAGAAAAACCTGATTTTTGGGAAGCTAAATTCTGTATGCTTTTTGACTTCTACTTCCCAATACTCAGCTTCTACTAAAAGTTCAGCTACAACGAACTCCTACTGAATAGGACTGTAACGGAAGATTTCATAATTAGTCATACGTACAGAGAGTGGTATAAAAGCAAGTTAGTTAGTGATGAGATACCAGAATAAGGAACTTCCAGGACATAATTGGCAGAAAGACCGATGCCAAAACCAGCCAGAGTGATGCCAATGCTAAAACCAAAACCACAGCCAGGATCCCATCCAACTGATCACCTCAGGGCCACAGCCAGCTCCAACATAACCGATCACCTAAGGGCCAAAGCCAGGATCCCATCCGACCCCACAGCCAAAGCCATTGCCCATGCCCCAAAAGGCTCCAGAAGTCGTATCTCCTGAACAAGCCTTTTATGATCATTATTACCTGCGATCAGAGTAGGTAAACACAAAACAATTCATAAGAAGCGAACTGCAAGAGCCACAACAGTGCAACTCATAATGTGCCTCATGCACAATATTTTCAGGAAACTTGTTTAACTTTAGATATAAGACATTTAAATACAGATGTATGGATTTCTAGGCAACAGAATCAACCTTTTACGAAGAGGAATCAGACCTCAGTTGTCCTTAATTCAGAACAAGTTATGATTGTTACTTTTTGAAGCTCCGTTCCACAACAAGGAGTAAAAAGCTACTGGATCTCTGAGGATAGTCCACCCTATATAATAAGATAATAGGCATACCCCAACTATGTACCCATAATTTTCCAAATTACTGTCAAATAATTTCTTCTTCGTTTAAGCACCATGGAATAACATCATTTCTTGAAACTAATAGGAGTGAGCCCCACACATATATAGGGTAGAAGAGTGATATCGGAGATGGGAAGACCGTGGACCTGAACATTTTCTCCAATGTTAAGACTCCTATTTCAGATTACCTTATCAAGATTAGATACCTAAAAATTGGCAAACATCAAGAAACAACATATTCTCGTTCTTGAGTAACTCTACATGCAAAACTACGAATTTCCTACTGACTTATTTTTGGTTATATATAGATAACATGGTAAACTACTGGACGACGCGGGAAGGAATAAGAAATAACCATTAAAAAACAAAGAAAAGAAACGGAACCTACTGTTTGGAGGTCTCCAAACAAATTGTATTCTAATTCAAAACAAAATGATCTCGTCTAATCAAGGTCAATGTACAGGAAAAAAAACTGTATAAAAAAAAAAAAAAGGCATCCACGAAAACCTAATTCTACAGAATGGCACCACATGGTGACGGATCAAAAGCATCAGCTGAGTCAATATGGTAATTTTTGACAGAACCGATATCAGCCCAACAAGGAAGGTGTATGGTTCAACTAAATGGCATTGTAACAATGACTAAATTAGGATAGAAAACAGGAATGCGACGTATGAGAGTCTGAAAAGTACATTATTTCGCCAATCAGTTGGACTTAGGATGTAACAATCGTGTCTGGACCTAGACACTCCGATTTTTGTATGGAACCGATAAGCTCAACAACTGAGCTATATATGAGCTGGCATCAGACTCCATTTTACCTGGTAATGAGTGGTAGAACCAACATTCCTCAGGGAAGGAGGTATATGATTCTAGAAAGATGAGACCTTTATTCGTAAGAGCTCTGCTAACAGCAGAGACAATTCGCAGAGAACCACGCAGAGACAAACGCGTTTGGCCCCATTTCGGGTCCCAAAAAAATCTCAGTTTCGCCCTTACGAATCAAAAAGTAATACTTACCGATATCCACTGGAGCTGATTTTTTACAAGGCCCCATAAAATAATATTCAAAAATTTATGGATATTTTTCTAGATTTTTTTGGGACCCGAAATGGGGCCAAACGCGTTTGTCTCTGCGTGGTTCTCTGCGAATTGTCTCTGCTCATAGTTTTTTTGTATTCGTAAACAGTCAATTAAGGAGGGTCATGCATTTAAGGTCTTGAATCCATTATTTATTGTAGCATTGGGTTGTTTTACCTATTTTCCACACTGAGATTCACCTGTGAATATGCTTTGAATGTTCATGGATCTTGACTCAGAACCCTCAAATTGTAATACCATATGTGATGCATTGTAGCATAGAGACTAACCTCAAGCGTTCTTACACCCCAGGTTTCAAACTTCTCATAATCAACAATGACAAGGATGTGAAACATGTGATTTCGTGGATCAAAGTTGACTGAAACTGTCATGTCCGACATGCTAATGGAAGAAGTAGTCAAGACTGTGTCCAAGGCGCATCTAACTCAGGAACCTATCTACCACATGCTGATTGACCAAAAGACGAGCATACACTTCCTAGCAGCTTGCTCTGCTCTCTATGGGAACTTCAGTGTCAGTATTAGAGTATCTCCAAGAATATTGTGCTTATTATGACTTGAGGAAGGTTTGATGGTTTTTTTTGGTAAGTAAATTTTATTTCACCAAAAAACAGCGCAAGAAGCTACAAAATCTCACAGCGGCATATCCCTGGCCCAACTATACACCAAAAAAAACAGAAGCTCTCTATCTACAATTATTTATCCCAAAAATACGAGAATCAAGAAGCCAATCCTCACACAACCCCCTATTTTGGGTATGGAACGTCACCGTACTCCAAGAACTGAGTTTGGCACGAACAGCATCAAAAATTTCATTAGTAACCTCAGTAACACTCCTAGATCTGCCCTGGAATATCCTGGCGTTACGTTCCCCCCATAAGAAGTAAACAGAAGCAGCTAATGACACCTTGTAAATGGTGTTTCTAAACCCTTTACCAGCATAACTCTGCACAGCCCAAGCAACTTCTAGAGATAAAGGCAAGACAGCCTTGTGAATACCATTATGGGTCCGAATTTGCTTCCGTATGTCAGAAGAGAAGTGGCACGCAAAAAGGAGGTGATCATGTGACTCCACATCATCCATGCACAGCACACACTGAGGGCTCACAACTACACCCCAACTAAACAACCTATCTCTAGTGGATAGCCTGCCTAGAATGGCAAGCCATTCTATAAAACTCCAACGCAGCACACCTTGACTAAACCAAACCAAGCTATACCAAGGTTGGATGGTGTTGCGCTTTCGACACGCCTCCCAAGTAGATTTCACCGAGAAGGAGCCATCAAAAGTTAGGGTCCACACAACCTTATCACAATCAGAGGTGGAAGGCAAAAAAATTTCAGGAGTATTCCGTATAATGCTCAATACAGCTCTGTTCCTTATCCTTGGCCACTTCCATTGTCCTTGATCAATAATAGAAGCAACTTTAGCACGCAAAGCAAGACCCCGATTAGTCACCACAGCCTCCCCAAATTGCTGGTATAACACTCCTAAAGGGTGCCAATTATCAGTCCAAAGGAAAGTATCATTACCATTGCCAATGATATGTACCTAATCCAACTTTGGCAGGTAGCTCTCAGCTTCATCAACTTCCGCATTACCCAAGAAGCCTCACTAGGACACTGAATCCCCCATAAACTCTGTCCTTTGAGGATATATACATGAACCCATTTAACCCATAGATTGTCTGCTTTTTGGCTAAGGGCCCACAAATGCTTCATATTAACAGCTTTATTCCATTCCTTCAAGGATTTAAAACCAAGACCTCTTTCAACACAGAGATTTACCCAGCTTACCTTAGCTCCAGAATGTTCAGATCAGCACCGGACCATAGGAAAACACTAAGAACCCCTTCTATTTCTTTGAGAATGCTTTGAGGTAATGTAAAAATTGAACTCCAATAAGTTTGAATACTAAAAAGGACAGATTGAATAAGCTGAGCCCTACCCCCATAAGATAAAAACTTTTGGGTCCAACTATGAATTCTGGCCAAAATCTTCTCCTTAAGCATAGAACAATCAGTTGAAGTGAGTCTTGTACTAATAAGAGGAACTCCTAGATATTTAACAGGGAGTTTGCCCTCAGGAATGCCCATCAGAACAGAAAAGGATAACTTGGTAGTGCCTGACACACCAGCAAAAAACATAGAACTCTTGAGTAGATTAGGCTGCATACCTGAAAAACCATGGAACTCCCTTAAGGTACTCAATATAATCTGCAAAGATCCTTCCTGAGCACCACTAAGCAAAAAAAGGTCATCTGCAAAAATAACATGAGAGATCCCCAGAGCCTGACATTTAGGGTGAAAAGTGAACTCCCCTTGACCAATATTCCAAGTTAGTAGAGAGGAAAAAGCCTCCATGACTAGTAAAAATAGGTAGGGAGAGATGGGATCTCCCTGCCTAAGCCCTCTAGCACCCGGAAAATAACCAACCAATCCTCCATTTATCATGATAGAAAACATGGGAGATGTAACACATGCTCTGACCCATCCAATAAAAGTTGCAGGGAACTCCATAGCAGCCATGCTATCTAGTAAAAAATCCCAGTCAACTGAATCGTACGCTTCATGAGATCAACCTTAATAGCACATCACGGTGGGCCTTCATCCCTATGATAATTCCTTATTAGCTCGTGCATGAGCAACACATTGTCTACAATACTCTTTCTTTTGACAAAAGCAGACTGAGCAGAACTAATAACATGATCTAGAGTACCTTGCATCCGCTTAGCCAAGATTTTAGAAATCACTTTATATGCCAGATTGCAACAAGCAATGGGCCTATAATCTTTGACAGATGAAGGGCTAGGGGTCTTTGGAACCAAAGTGAGAGCAATAGAATTCCACTCTCGAAGCAAGAATTCTTTTTCAAAGAACAACAAAACAGCATCCACCAAATCTTGACCCACAATCTCCCAATTCTGCTGAAAAAAACTAGAGCAATAACCATCAGGGCTAGGAGCTTTGTCCCCCTTTATGGAGCGAAGAGCATTCTGAATCTCTTCAACAGTAACAGATTTGATTAACTCCTCATGCAAGGAAATAGGCACCTTCTTCTTTATGACTTGTTGAAGACAAGCTTTAGCATCTTGTTTATGCATAAATCTAGTGCCCAACAAACCTTTATAGAATTGCAAAAATCTCAGCCTAGACCTCTTCTGGCTTTTCCAGCCGCACTGCATCAGCATTCACCAAACTCAAGATCTTGTTTCTCATCCTGTTGCTACTAACTTTATGATGAAAAAATTTAGTATTTTGATCTTCCAGGGCTAACAAATTAACCCTTGATTTTTGTTTTTTAAAAGACTCCTCAGCAACACTCAACTCCATAAACACCCTAACAGCCTCTTTCTCTTGAAACCTAAGATTATCATCCCCAATATTCTGGTTACACAGGTCTTGAAGGGTTTCCATAGTCTGCCTAGCATCCCCCACTCTCCCAGAAATGTTGGAAAAACAGTTTGCATTTAAGTCCCAGAGAACAGGTTTCAACCGTTTGAGTTTCAAAGATAATCGTAACATAGCAGACCCAGAGACAGGCTGAACCCAAGAATCAGACACCAAACTCTTAAACTTGTGATGCTTCATCCAAAAGTTAAAAAACCGAAAAGGCTTTTTGCAACAAACTACTGACACACAGTCACTAAGAGGGAACAGTGGTCAGAGATACCTGGATAATGAGCTAAAGCTTCAGCTTCAGGGAAAGCATCCATCCAAGCAGCATTAACCACAACTCTATCGATCCTACTCATATTTGCACCTCCACCACCCCGTCTGTTGGACCAGGTAAACCAAGCTCCCCTAGTAATCAAATCCTTCATATTAATATTAAACAAGCATTTACGAAATTCAGCAGCAGCAGTAGCATCAAACGACCCCACTCGTTCAGAGCTTCTAGCAACAACATTAAAGTCCCCCATCTAGATCCAGGGAAAATCTCTGAAAGAAGAATGCAACAACCTCATAGAATCCCAAAGAGACCTTCGATCAACCATAGCATTGGCTCCATAAACAGCAGAGACATGAAACACTTTATGAGTAGTTAAACACCTTACTTGTACACAAAGGAGTTGAGCAGAACTATATAGCAAAGAAACATCCAAGGAGCTGGGATCCCATTCTAAAACAATTCTTGCAATTCCTTGAATTCCAAAGTTCTCAAGCATCAACCAGGAATTAGGAAAACACCTTACTCAAATAGTATCAAGATTCTCCTTCCTAACCTTAGCCTCCAAAACCCCACACAAACTCAGCCTCTGAGAACAAATAAGAGACCTAACTTCTTTTTGTTTTAGGGGATTGTTAAGTCCCCTAATATTCCAACATCCAATCCTGAATTTTAACGCCTGGATTTGTTCCTCCCATTCTTAGAAGCGGGACCTTTCCCACCACCTTTTCCGACCCCTGGATTATCACCCAAATTAGGAGGAGAGGTGGACACCTGCTGAGGAACAAAAACAACCTCAGAATCAATATCAGCACTCACACTAGCATCACCTACAAGATGTACATCAAACAAGTCAGCAGGTAATTCATCTGGTAAAATCTTGCCCACAAGCTCAAACCTTCTCACAGAACCCTGCAATTCAGTATCATCACCAGTAGCAGCAATAAGAATCTCAAATCTATTTGCCTAGATTTAGGAGAGGAACGGTTAACATAAGAAGAAACCTTCCTAGGAGAAAGGCCAAGCACATCACCTTCAGGAATTACAAACTCAACACCACTCCCTTGCTGTCCCAACTCTCCAGCTGCAATAGGGTCATGAGTTGTTAACCCACAAGGTTCACTAGTCGAAGCAAGAACACTTGGAAGGTGCCCCAGAGAGCTAAGAACCCCAATCCCAGTCCCAGAGTCTTGCCTAAGAGAGTCCACCACCTGCCAAGATTGATTTTTAGTCAGCACAGATTTGCCATTACAACCGTTAGCTTCACCGGCCCCCAATTTGCTCACCCCAATCCTCTTTGGGCAATTTGTAGTCCCATGCCCAAACACATTACAATCAGTACATACTTGAGGCCGCCAAGGGTACTGAATCTTAATCACCACCACATCCCCATTAGCATACTTCAAATCAAAAGAATCAGGAAGGATGGAGAAACAATCCACCTCCATACAAACTTTTGCAAAACTTAGTCACTTCCCAGCTTCAGTCAACTGATCTGCATATAAAGGACACCCCACTGAGCTAGCAATATGACTAAGACCAGGCCCAGTCCAGAATTCCAAGGGTACATTATAGAAATGGACCCAAATAGGGATCTTAGACAGTTGCTCATTTTCCATCTTGAGGTGGGGATGCCACATCTTCAGGATCAGAAGCTTCCCGCCAAAATGCCAAGGCCCCAACTCCAATATTTGCCTAAACTTATCCCCCTCAAACAGGAAAAAGAAAAAACCTTTTTCATTTGAAACACTTCACGAATACCAAACTTATCCCATATGTTCATTGCAATATTCCTCACAGCTGTAAAACCCAACTTCTTATCCAGGAAGTGCCCAACAACGCACTTTTCCCATTTAGACTACCCAAGCTGTTCAATTTGTTCAGAGGGAGACACAACAATCCTATTATTTTCAACAGTAGGGGGAAAGAATTAACTCAAGCTTCATTCTACCAGCATTAGGAGTAGAAGACTCCTTATCAACCACACCAGAGACATTTTTATCACTAATCACGACATTCTTCAAGAGACATTTTTATCACTAATCACGACATTCTTCAAAAAAGGGTTAGCCCCAACTCTGTAGACTGGCTAGACCTAGCCAAAAGAAGTTTCAACTGAATATTCTCAGCATTCAAGTCCGTAATCTGTCGCACATCAAAGAGGGAACTGTTTCCCCCAGGATCAAGTGATCAAGGTAACCTTGTTCCAGAGTCGAAACTGTCGAAACTGTATCACGCAAAATTCGAGTCTACAAAAAAAGACAGAAAGATGCTGAATAAGTCAATTTTATTAATTTGAGAAATTTAGGGTTACAATCGCTGATGCAAATTTTCAAAGAAAATCAATCCTCTGATTCTTCTCTTCGGATGTTGAAATGTTGACAGCTTGATCTCGATTTGAACGGCGATATCTTCTGCAGTTTTTGCAAAGATGATGACGACTTTGTTGGGCTTTGACTTGAGGGCTTTGAAGCTTCTTCTCAAGTTGAATTGCTTGATCTTCTCCAATTCGAGGGCTTTTGAACAAATCGACCTTTAAGATCTTCTTCAATTCGGTAGCAGGAGACTGATGATTGGTGGATTTGGCTTGAACATTCTTTAGGGCTTGGATACTTTGAACTGAAGAGCATCTAGCTTAATGTGGACTTGAAAGATTCTGAAGGGCCATTGCAGCTTTGATCTTCAGAACTCCAGAAGGAACTCCAGAAGATTGCGTGTGGGCTTGGAGGCTTTGATCTTCAGAGTTCTGGAGTTTGGAGTTTGGATTTGATGATGGAGATTTGACTTGTGTGGGCTTGGAGGCTTTGATCTTCAGAGTTCTGGAGTTTGGATTTGATGATGGAGATTTGACTTGAGCATTCTTCAGGGCTTTTAAGCTTTGATCTGAAGAACCGTCGACTTGACTTGAATGTTCTTCGGAGGCTTTGATCTGAAGAACAAAGAACTGGATGAACTGATCTGAAGAACAAAGAACTGGATGAACTGGATGCAGACTTCAAGACCGAAGACTTTTGAAGGGCTTGAGGGCTGAGGGCTTTGATCTTCAGAGCTCTAGAGCTTGTGTGCTTCAAAGTGCTAATGGAAAAATATGAGAGGAGAGCACCTCTATCTATTTATAAAGATGTAAGATGAAAAGTCATAACCAATCTCTGCTTCCTTCATATTGATCACCCTTTAATTATTACTTTTTTCTTTTAGTGTAAAAGAAATACTCCCTCCGTCCCAAAATGATTGTCCGGTCCGCAAAACGGAGTGTAAAAAATAATACAATTTTTGCAAGAAAAAATAAAAAAAATTTCAACAACTTACTAGATATCAATGAGTATTTTTAATTTATGAAAAAAATTTGAATTTTTACTTGAAAAAATTGCATTATTTTTAAGTTATCGTTTTGCGGACCGGACAAACAATTTGGGACGGAGGGAGTAATTAAAATTCAATAATTATCCTTCTTTCTTTTATGTTAAGAAAGACAATTATTTGTGAAAAGAAACACAATTATTATTTTACCAAGTGACTTAATTTGATTGGCCGAGCTTAATAAAATAATGTCACTTTGACACGTGGCACCATTTGATTGGCTTATACGCATCATCTTGACTTTTGACCTTGAGACACATGGCAACATTTGATTGGCCATTTACCATGCCCTATTTACTAGATCTCGCAACATGTGGCAACTTGTGATTGACAGTAAATTTTACATGTCTACAGAAACCCTAGGAAGGTCCAGAGTCGAAACCCTAGATGGACCCAAAGGCGAGGACATAGGTTTAGGGGAAACCTTCGATGTCAACGAGACAATCTTTTGGGCAATGTGTTTGGTTTGAAGACATCATTCAATTTAAGCCCGGTGTAAGTACTTCCAAACTATAAACACCTGCAATTGCAATACTTCAGAAGTTGCAACAAACTCCAGGGAAGTTTGTGGTGCTACCATATGTCCAATCACATCTGCATAACCGTATCTTACAATTCACTTAGCGATTTGTTCCTATTTCAGAAAAGAGAATATTTATCATTCATATCTTAGTTTGAGCCAATCAAGTATATTCCCCTGCTTCCTACAGTTACCGCATAAACTATTCCTACAGTGCATTCCTGAAGTTCTGACGGTAAAAAATGTTGGTGAATCAGGTTGTAGCCCATTCATGGTTGTATTATCCTTAGATTATCCATTTCGAGGATTTCAAATGTTTTTAAAATGTGAGCCTGTGAGGTTCAAGTTATGTCTTTTCCTTTCGAGTAGTTATTGTTATGGTGTTGTCAGCAATGGCTTAATCTGAAGCATCATTGAAATGATTGTTTATACGCTTATTTAGTGGTTGTTTGAATTAATTACCCAATGTCCCCGGAATGAAACTTTTCTGTGCCGAAAATGTAAAAAGCAAGCAACTTTGTAGAATGTAATTTGCTCAAGAGTTAAGCCATCTTTTCAATTTGCTTTCACTGTCATTTCAGAGCTTTCTTTTCGAGAACTGGACATCTTTGTTCACTTATCTCACGTTTCATTGTTGCAAATAGACTCGAATAATCTTTCTTCATACCGATTTCTTAAGGGATTTTTATTGGATTGTCTGAATCTTCTTCTCATCATAAACGCCAGTATCACACACACACAAGCAAACAAGCGTGTGTGCATCGATTCACGAGCACCTAAAATATGTTCAACCTTGAGAGGAGCCCATCTCATAGGGGAGCTTTAATAGAACCGAACACGTGCCCATCTCATTAGTTTGAATTTTCCATATATCACGAGCCAGACGAGCCTAGTAGTAACTTATTCATGCTTGGTTTGAAACTTTAATGAGCTACAAGCATGTGTGTATTGATTCACTCGGAATATAATGCAAAGTTTTGTTTAATTAATTAATTAATCAGGCAACATCTCAAAGGAAAATCGACCAAGAATACCTTAAGAGAGAGAGAGAGAAGCACTGAAGCAGACCTGTTGAGCAATGGAGTGAGAATCCTTTTCCTTTTCCGTCGGGGACGACCCTTCGTCGTCGGGAGTGAATTTAATCTTTGCTATAATGGGTTTGATACTGTGTGACCAAATCTATTTTCATAAGAACAAATTCACTTTGATCATCTCCGATTATGCATCCGATTATGCATCTTTCAGAGTTCAGTTCAATCTATCTTTGACACTGTTTATCTCGTGGAGAACATAAACGGCAAATAAACAATCGAAAACGTAGTTGAGAACAGAATAATATAATGAATGGAAGACGTTATAGGTCTCCAACACACGGAACATTAGTCGTCATTCCTGATTAGTTTCAATGATTCGAATGTCAAACTAAGAAAAATGTGGTTTTCCACAGCCGCATTTGATTTCAATCAAAAAAGCAATTGTCTGGATGTAGTCTTACAGTGAGTCCCATGCTTTATGATAATAAAAATATATATGACGCCCAGACATGCCATGTCATGTTGGGATTTTTTGGCACGTCATGGTACCCACCACTCTTGTGAGTTGGCAAGGCTCTTGGACCTTCAATGTGGGCGGGCTTCCCACATCGGGAAGTCTGACAAGTTTATAAGAGGAACCCATCTATTGGGGCCGATGAAATTCATACCGATGGGGTATTAACAGGCACGTGGGGCCCACTCTGGATCCCACACGGATAATCCAAGCCGTTCAATAATTTAAAAAAAAAAAACTGAGTAATCCAAAAACATGATAAATTCAATAATCGACCTGCGACTTTTATTCACTAGTAATCCAAAACCAAAACACGTTGAAACCAACTAAAAATGTGAAAACAGAAGAAAAGCACAAAATAAGCAACAACAGCTATATCCTTGACTTATAAATTCAATAAATACATATCTGAAAATTATAGGTGAACAGTGAGCCATGAATTGAGATGAGATGTGTTAATAAAAAAGGATACCGAGTAATTATCCTTAATGGATAAAAAAGATTCATATCGTCGACCCCAATCGACCGGGACACACTGGAAACAAACATGAACTACTTATGAGAAGTGCCAATATTGAATGCACTGGGAAAACAATATGCATTTTACACACACTTAACAATAACCTGAAGTTTTGTGGTTTTTTTGTATCCTCTTCCTTTTCAACCAAGCTGCTAACTCTAACTTCAATATGTCCATAACACCTTATCTGCAACTCTCAAGTCAAAGTCTAAGTAATGCATCAATTTCATTTGAAATCTATCTTTCAGCATATTTGATAATGACATCAGAATAACTATATCAAGTGAAATGGAAATGGAAATGAATCAAGTGATATACCTCTTTAACGAGATGTATCAAAGCAGAAACACCAAGGCAGCCCATGGCAGTGCACAAGAGATATGTCGTTTTCTCTTTCAAGCATTTACAAAGGTTTGAAACAACCTGCAAATGATATCAAATTCAAAAGAATGCGACCATTAACACCCTTTCCCCAACACCAAACACAGGGCACAGGCCAAAAAACCGATGCTTTCTTTTGCTAAAATTGTACTTTGTAGCGGACAGAGAAAGCCACAAACGCACTAACTTGATATTAGAATTCAAGTCAATTGCGTTGTTCTTGGATCGCACAACACATAATGTAGACAGTATAAGGGAGTATTTTGCTGAGACAGTTAATTTTTTCTTCTTCATGCGTATAAATAAACAAGTGAAGTTATCAGAGAACAAGAACCAGTTAATATATGCCACTTTTGCCCCGAACTCGCTTTCTCTCTCCTATTCTTCTTCTTTTTTCCCCTCTTTTTCTTATTTTTAAATACACGATTCTTACAGCCACAGTCTTGGTTTACTGCATTACTATCACCACCTATGGTTTGCCCCCAACTCAGTCTGTGAATCCTTCTCCACCAACGCTCCTTCCTCATCGATCATCGCAAAATCTTGGACATCCTCCAAGATGTGCTCATCAAACAAAGGCATCTAGAATGCTCTCTCCTCCCCCTCCATCGAACCAGATGCACTGTGACAGGAATAGGGAAACGTCAATGACAAGAATAAATATTACTACTTTAGACACTTACAAAAATAAGTAAGGGCAAATCCAAGCAGAAGATGAATGACCAAACCGAACTTCCTTTTCTGCCTTCTCCGATGTTGGTTTCGCCACTAATTCCTAAGGGGAACCATACCTAGAACAGCAGATTTTGGGATATGTTTTTTCTACCATTGCACGCAACCAGAATGATTGTGTGCGAAAGAGATCCTCGACACATGCTCCCACTCACTTCATAAACCATTTGTCAATGACGACAAACCAACTTGAACCATATGCTGAATACTTACACAAGGAGAAAAATAGCTATCAAAGCTGAAGATAAAAGTTAAGAAGGATACAATGATGAAATGCTGAAATGCTGAATTAACTCCAGCATTTATTTCTTCCTTTTCTTTTTTTTGCACGATGAGTTACACAAGAATTTGTACAACATCCGAATGTGCCACGGCCTCATTGGTAATCAGTTCAGTAGTAATGTTCGATCACCGATGAGGAAGTGTCGCATTGATGTGTTGTGTTTACAGATTCACTCCTCCAATCTTGAACAAAATGCTCAACAATCAAGAGTGAAATAAATCCATTGGATAAGAGACCTCTTAAATCTACAAAGCATGACACTAATCGATAACTCAGAAGTTTACTTCAAACTTAAGAAAAAAATCCTAATTAATTCCGGCATATTTCAAGTTTTTCATCAACAAAATCAGAAATGTAAACATGAATCAGAAGTTAGATACCACTACAGCCGTGTACAACGGCATATATTATCCGTGAAATATGCGAGATGCATATGTAACAAAACTAGTAATATTAACATAAACCATATGAAATAAGATCATCCAACACTTCATGGCTACGATTAGTTGCTACCTAGGACCAGACATGTAGTAACTTTAGCTAAAATTCCAAAAACACCGGTGGATTTAACCAAAAAAATGCCCCATAACCATCATCAGAAGCATAACATTTCACCAGTGATTCAATAATACAAAACCTTAATCCTTTGAAGCATTCGTTGCATCCAACACCAGCTTTGTCTGCTCGTTCATCAATTCCCCCCGCTTTAGAGCTAAAGTAACTTCAGCAGCACGCAAATTCTTCCACTTCTTCTCCAGCTCCATCGTCTTTTCGTTCCCAATTGTACTCATATTTTCCTTCAAAAATCTCCTCACAGGATTCTTCCTTAACAAATCGGAAGGCATCCCTGTCTCCGTCTCCATCTCCAACGACTCTTTCAAGCACGGGTGCATTGCCCAGAAGTCCCCCACTTCATCAACTTCCATATCCTTCATTTTTCCTCCTTTCAATTTCTTTCCCAATGCAACCTCCTCTTTCCCATTTCCTTTAGGCAAAGCTACCGAATCAGTCTTTCTCGCTCTTTTACTTCGACTACTCTTCCCATTCTCATCAACTTCGTTACTCTCCCCATTCCCATCAACTCCATCTTTATTCTCATCTCCCAATGCACCCTCCTTCCCATCATTTTCTTTAGGCACAACAACAGAATCGCCAAGCTTGACGGTCTTCTCATTCCCATCAATCCCATTCTTCTCCCTTCCCCCACCCCATATCTTATTTGAAAGTTCTAAACACTTGCGTTCATGGGGCCGTGAGAAAACTGCTTTCTCAACATTGATATTGTACTTTCTCTTCAGCTTCCTAATCTTATCCACAAACTGATTTTTGGAAACATCAACACTAAGAGATTCCTTGATTAGTTCATGAAACTCACCCATATCCGGATACGTGTCGGAACCGTTCTTGGACTGAAAGTCAATCAATCCCTTCAGTATCAAAACCTCATCCTTCTCGCTCCACAACCTGTTAATCGCGCCGACATACTTCTTCTCCTCCTCCTCAACCACCTTGGACTTCTTTTTCTTTTGTGACAGGTTAGCAGTCTTTTCAAACTCTTGCATGAGGCGTTTAGAAGAGGTGGGTTTCTTGGGCTTGGAAGCGATGGACTTCGTGAAAGTCGGAGAGCCCAAATGGGTCTCCGAATCAGATCCCGGGTCGGAGTCCGACGACTGAGGGTGTTGTGGTTTTGCTGGAGTGATGGGTTTTTTAACAGAGGGTTTAGTTTTCTCTACCTTTTCTTCTACTTCTTGAACTTCTTGTTCTTCTTCGTCTTCGGAAGATTCAGATTCTGGTGTTTCTTTGGTTGGTTCTTGATAGTGGTTTTCTTCTTCTTCTTGGTCGGTGAGTTGTTCATCTTCTTGTAATGATGATGAAGAAGACGGATCGGAAGGAGGGTCTTCCAGTGGAGCTCGGTTCTTCCGGACTATCTTTTTTTGACCCATCGAATATGGTTTGAGAGAGAGAGAGAGAGAGAGAGAGAGATAGTTAGGAGTCTGGGAAGATCGCAGTTCCCTCACTTTTGCCGATGACCTGTCCTCTCACCTTCCCTATCTGATAAAAACAAAAGTGGCAGTGGAATTAACAAATAAAATAAGCTGCCTAAAATATTTGCATTAATATTTCAAAGGTTATTCTAACGTCGATCCAAAAGACTATAGGATAATAGGTAAAAGAGTATATTGATATCCGAAAAAGATGTATTAATATTTGTGATGGTATATTCATATCTATGAGATATGCATTAATATTCAAATTTGTTTGAAATTATGTGTATATTATCCTCTACCTAATGGATGGAGGTTTAGCAAAGCCAAATTATTTTCTCATCCCATCCTTCGCTTCCCTCATTTTTCAAGAGTTTCAAACTAAACCAATTGAGCAGCGAGATCCCAAGTCTTTCTCAGTGGAGGCAGGAGTTCGAGCTCCACAAGGAATATGGAAGGGTTCAGGACTATGCACAGCCTCTAAATCTCCGGTGAACTAACTTACTAACCTCCAACCTTCTGACCTACTGATGTACTATAAATAAATTATGACCAGAACAAATATAACTAAACCGACGGACTTAATTGAAAAATGAGGGAAGCAAAGAATGGGAAGAGAAAATAATTAAGAGGAAAAATTAGACAAAAAAAATAGAGAGAATTTATTTTTGTAGAACACTATTCTTTCAAAAATAGTACAGTACAATACAAGAAAGAGTTTAAATTCTCTCTGGATGAGGTGAAAATTCATGGTTTTCGCAACACATTGTGAGCCCCATTGTATGTTTATTGTAGTAATCTCAATCGTTCATCCTATAGGACAATCGGAACCTGTACAACAGAAGTCACAGGAACCGAAACAAGCAAGCCGTTTAGCAAGCTACGTCTATTTGTCTGAACTACGCATCAATAGTCCAAGCAGGAAGCAAGACCAGGACATTGTCCTGACTTAAGTAGCTCGCGGAATATGACCTCCCTCAAATGGATGGATCTGGGATTGATTGTGGAACCGAACAAAGAGAACCCGGAGCGAGTATCTTCATCAGCGGACTTCTGCACGTTTAGTGCGATCGGCAAGAAGTCTCTCATGCTGACATACCCAAATAGATTTTTTGAGGATATTGTTACATTGATGGTATCTGTTTGGGTGAGTACCTAATTTTCTCTTTAAACTGAAAAGTCGTGAGTATTCTTTGTATTCCTTTGTTTTATATCATTTTCTGCATCCAGAAAATTGTGCGAGAAATGAAGTATTTCTTGTATTCGTTCTCTAATCACATTGGAGGCAAATTTGCATATCCAAATCACCCTTCTGTTTGTATTTCTTCTGTGGTTTCCTTGGAACATTGATTTTGAGCTTAATTGTGATTATGCTTTTGTGTTTTACTGTTAAGGACAGATTACAGCGAACTTCTTCCACGACATCATTCACCTGAATCTCTATCTGCTTGTTATCATTGTTATTCTTGAAGAGTTTCTTGCTTTGTTCGAGGTCTCTGATGGGATCCTCATAATTTTTGGCACTCGAGTTGTACTAAAACTTCAACTCGGAGTCTTTTGTCTTGTTGTGAGCAGAATTATCTCCTTGTGAATTTTCTTGGACAAGATACACGCTAAGTCAATTGCGACCTCTGTGAAAACGGGACTTTTACTTCTTGCAGTTCGCAAGTCGTTGATCATCAAATGGAGGCACCAATGAGGGTTCATGGACTCAGAGCATAATTCAATAAGCTTGGAATGGTTTTTCTTCAAGGAAAGAAAAAGAAGCAAATGAATACAAACAGCAATGCAAGAGAAATTTAGCATGGATTTTTGAGCAAATGATTATGCCATTTTTCAGATCTCTATTTTTTGTTTATAATTCGTCCCTCTTGAAAGTAATCAATGTTTCTATTGAAATTTTCCACATGTTACTAAAAATGGTATTTAAATATTTTATTCAAGCTTTTGCTATAACGTTGGATAGATGGCAACTCATTTATTTAGCTGACCAACAATATTGTTGGATTTGACTTGAGATATGGATTGATAATATTTAATGCCAAATGCGCAACTGTAAGTGTGAAGTCTTATTGACTTTGGTGGTTGATGATAACGATTGACAAGTTGTTGTCGAGGGTCACTAAGATAACATCATATAAAGTAAAAATAAATAGATTTCAATATTTAGTCACTTATAACTCACTTTTTCTTATAGCCAAAGAGGAACCAATCTAACACTCTTTTAACACTCTTTGAGTCTCCCGTTTATGTAGATTTCATTCTTTTTTGGCACATTTCGCACGCCATTTTTTTATGAATGCACTCTCATACTTTCATCTAGTATACACTATAAATTGTGCTTCTTTCTTTTCTTTTCTTTTTGTAATTTTTACCCCCAGAAAAAGAGATAAATTTTGGAGTGTATTTATGAGAAAATAGGATGCGAAAATCATTTCCATCTGACATAGGATAAACTTCTCCTGGTTCTGAAACAAGAGAGGGAAAAAAAATGAAGACAAGCACACACACGTCTTTCTGGTGAATTTTTACTCTTTTCACCAAAAAAGCAAAGATACAAACAGTCAAACACTATAGGGCATAACCCTGAGAAAGCCAAAAAAAACAGGAATAATAAACCAAGATGCTACCTAGCATCCTAGAAAACAAAGAGAAACACATCCTAAAGTTAGACGCAGTTGTATTTATTTTATTTTTTTCCCATTTTGTGAGCCCAATGGGAAGTTAGTAGATTACTCCACAGTGGATTTCAGAGGCTATTTATAGCCTTGAATCCCAAGGCCCATGACGGACCTCAAACTTTGGTCTCCCACACGGAGAAGACCAGGAGATGCCAACTGGGCTAGAGCTCATTGGCAGACTCGGTTGTTAACTCACACACTTTTTAGTAAGCTGCTGAAGAAGTTTTTTTTTGAAAAAAAAGTTAAGAACAAACTTAAACATCAGATTAAAATAAATAAATAAACAAGTTTGAATTTTTCCTTGTTGATACCAAGAGGGAGTTGGGCAATGTTCTTACATCTGCAAATGCAATATTCTTATTCTCTGTGTATATGCTAATAAATTAGATACCCAAAGCTTTCATTGTATTTTCTTCATGTATTTTCTAAAGGAATTTGAACCCAAGATCTTGCTGGTGATCGTGCGTCGTTGAACCAAATCAAGTACATGTTAATGCTTGTCCAATGCTTATATATTTACAGAGAAGGCTTCTCTTCACTCCACAATGTCAATTAGATCCGTTGTTGACTTATAGACCCCACTGATCCAATAGAATTATAATTTCTTCACAATGACCGAGTTTAGAAGATTGTCAAATCATTTACTTGGAGCATTCCCATTGTAATAATCAAATTGGTATGAATAAGCAAACTTAACAACAATGCTAAAAAAACACTTCACATTGTAATAAGCAAAGTTACAAATCTTTTAGCAAATAACCAAATTCCACTCATTCCATAACCAAACTTAACAACTTTTACCAATAACCAAAACTCAATAACCAAACCCAATAACCAAACTCAAAACTCAATAACTAAAAAATACCTCACATTAGAATCGTCTCATCGAGAAGAATAATTTGGTGTGATCGAGTGGACGATTGGAACTCGTTTGCTATTGAACATAGGTGCATTGCGTACTGTGGGGGTTTTTTTTTTATAAGGATGCAAAAATAACTAATGTGGAGGTAAAGATTGTTAAGTTTGATTATGAACTAAATGGATAATCAAATGCTGACGTGACACATTTTGATTATTGATTTTGATTATTCCCATTGCGGATGCTCTTACATACCATACAATACAATCAAGAGAGAGAGAGAGAGAGAGAGAGAGAGAGAGAGAGTTGCCCATGGCATCAATCTTCTTTGATTCCCAAGATAGGCCATGGCATCAATCTTTGAAGCCTGCAAATACGTGACAACAAAATGTCATGTTCGGCCTTTTCCTTAGACAATAAAAGAAAATAAATTGGAGAGCCAAGAGTAGACTTTAAGGAATGGAAACTAGAAAGTTGCACTTGGTATGATAATAGTAGAACATAAAGGAGGAAGAAGGATCCAGTCACCTGGGTTACATATCCCGAAAAAATAGATCTCCATAACTAACCAATTTCCCCGGACACGAACACAACACCACCATATGAATTAACCAACCCATGTCATAACATCTTTTATTTCCTACTTTCCTCTTTCTGGCATATGCTAGATGTTTGGATGAAATAGGACTAAGAAATAAAAGAGAAGCAAACATATGAAACGTCTTAACGCTTGGTCCATTTTGGCGTTGAAGTTCTGGAGATCATCTTAGAAACGAAAATGGAGTTGCAAGAAAACATTACTCTGGCAATTTTTTGAGTAAATGTAAGAAAACTATATGCACCCTTATGTTTTTTGGCAAAGGGTTCCAAGTCCTACTCTGAAGTTTGAAAAGAGAGGGGCTAAGTTCTAACACTACATTTACTAGAGTTGAAATGTCAATGTTTGCATACCTTTGGGAGGATGGAGTAAGTTAGTGCCAAATTCTTGTAAATGATCCAGAATAGACCTAGTATGGGTAGACAATACCCTGGGCATCTCAGACAAATTGAACGAATCTCCAAGCTTGGAGATCGAAAACCTTCCGAGCGCTTTCTGTTGTATGCCGGAGATGTGTGGACCAATGTTAGTCCAACCACGTGCTGAACCATTTCTCAAGTTGAGTAAACCACTGGATCTGGCTATCTCCAATGCACTACTTCTTGTGGCCATAACAGCTGGAGAGAGAGAGAGAGAGAGAGAGAGAGAGAGAGAGAGAGAGAGAGAGAGAGAGAGATCAACTTTCGACCAAACACTTGTAGAAGTCCATGCACATTTATAATATCAGAAAGCATATACAAACAAAACCCCAAACTCCTACATACTAATTCTTCATGTTAGTGTTCATGTTACTGGCTAGTGTTAGGCCTTATGAATTTTTCTGTTAGGAAGTCGTGCCAATAAGTTTGGCACTCGTCGAACTTTTGGGCTAAAAGTACTTAAAAAGAACGCAAGAAAAACCTGGTTTTCGGGAAGCTAAATTTTGTATGCTTTTTGGCTTCTACTTCCCAATAATCAGCTTCTACTAAAAGTTCAGGTACAACAAACACCTGCTGAATAGGACTGTAAAAGATGATTTCATAATTAGTCATACGTATAGAGTAGTATAAAAGCAAGTAAATTAGTGATGAGAGTACCAGAATAAGGAACTTCCAGGACAGAATTGGCAGGAAGACCGATGCCAAAACCAGCCAGAGTGATGCCAACACTAAAACCAAAACCACAGCCAGCTCCAACATAACCGATCACCTCAGGGCCAAAGCCAGGACCCCATCCGACCCCACAGCCAAATCCAATTCCCATGCCCCAAAAGGCTCCAGAAGTCGGATGCACTGGATTCCATCTTTCATATCTCCTGAACAAGGCTTTTATGATCATTATTACCTGCAATTAGAGTAGGTAAACACAAAACAATTCCTTACTGCAAGAGCCACAACAGAGCAACTCATGATGTGCATCATGCACAATATTTCCAGGAAACTTTTTGAACTTTAGATATAAGACATTCAAATACAGACGTATAGATTTCTAGGCAACGGAATCAACCTTTTACGAAAGAGGAATCGGACCTCAGTTGTGCTTAATTCAGGACAAGTTGTGATTGTAACTTTTTGAAGCTCCGTTCCACAACAAGGAGTTAAAGCGACTAGATCTCCGAGGATAGTCCACCCTATATAATAAAATAATAGGCATTCCTCAACTATGTACACATCATTTTCCAAAATTACCGTCAAATAATTTCTTCTTATTCGTATAAGCGCCATGAAAGAACATCATTTCTTGAAACTAATAGGAGTGAGCCCTATACATATATAGGGTAGAAGAGTGATATTGACGATGGGAAGACCGTGGACCTTAACATTATCTCCGATGTTGGACTCCTATTTCAGATTTTACACCTAAAAATTGGCAAAAATCAAGAAACAACATATTCTTATTCTTGACTTACTCTACCTTCATGCAAAACTAAGAAGTCCCACGGGAAGGAAAAAGAAAGTAGCGTTAAAAAAAGAAGAAAAGAAACGGAATGTACCTCTTGGAGGTCTTCAAACAAATTGTATTCTAATTGAAAACAAAATGATCTCGAGCAATCAAGGTTAATGTACAGAAAAAATCGTAAAAAAAAAAACATATATATATATAGAGAGGAATTTTCAAGTGAGGGATCCCTCATTGAGGGACTTTCATTTCCCGATCAAATTTTGAAAATCCGAACCGTTCAATGTGTGCAGAACGTAATTTTAAGGGTCCCCGCGAGAAATCAGCAAAAAAAATGACTAGGAAGGGCGTCATCCGAGCAATTTTTTTTGAACCGTTCAATGAAAATTGCTCGGATGAAGCTCTTTCCGGTCATTTTTTTTGCTGATTTCTCGCGAGGACCCTTAAAATCACGTTCTGATCACTTTGAGCGGCTCGGATCATCGAAATTCAATCGGGAAGGGGAGTCCCTCATTTTAATAAACTGAGGGATCCCTCACCGGAACCTAACTCATATAGAGGAATTTTCAAGTGAGGGATCCCTCATTTTGTTAAAATATATATATATATATATATATATATATATATATATATATATATATGCATCCACAAAACCCTAATTCTACAGAATGGTACCACATGGTGATGGATCAAAAGCATCAGCTGAGTCAATTTTGTAATTTTTGACAGAACCGATATCGGCCCAACAAAGAAGGTGTACAGTTCAACTAAATGGCATTGCAACAATGAGTAAATTAGGATAGAAAACAGGATGCTATGGATGAGTCTTAAAAGTATATTATTTCGCCAATCAGTTGGACTTAGGCAATCAGTTGGACTTAGGATGTAAAACTCTAATTGTGTCTGGACCCAGACACTCTGATTTTGTATGGAACCCATAATCTCAACATCTGAGCTATCTGAGCTGCCATCAGATTCCATTTTACCACCTGGGTAGTGGCAGAAGGGCACAAAAAGGTGATGGATCAGAAGCATCAGCTAAGTCAATTTGCTAATGAGTTAGAACTAATATTCCTCGGGGAAGGGAGGTATATGATCCTAGAAAGATGAGACCTTTCAGTAAACAGTCAATTAAGGAGGGTCATGCATTGAAGGTCTGGAATCGCTTATTTATGGCAGCATTGTGTTGTATAACCTATCTTCCACACAAAGTCACCGGCAAATATGCTTTTAACATTCATGAATCTTGATTGAGAACCTCATTCTTCTAATACCTTTTGTGATCATCCCAGAGACTCACCTCAAGTATTCTTACAGCCCAGGTTTCAAACTTCTCGTAATCAACAATGACAAGGATGTGAAACGTTTGATTTCGTGGACCTTTCTTTCATGTATTGTCTGATCGTCTTCTCTTGTTATTTCTCTCTTCCTGTGGTTCCAGTAAGATAGGCAGCTATCGCAGATTGTAGTCTATCGAGCAAGTATTATCTGATTCCTCTCTTCACTGCCTCGTTTATTTGTCTTCTCTTTCAGTCCCTGACAGTGAATTTTTTCACTTGTTTTCTTTTGCTCTGCTCTACCTATTTGTCTTTGATTCCTTTCCTTCATTGCTTCATATCTAGTAAAAAGCATTCTATTCATTTCGTCTCCTTCAAAGGATATACCTGTTTACGGTACTGATTCCATCGGAAGAGAGAGAAGCTTAAAGTAAGTAGAAGTCGATCGTAGCTTGCTGCTGAAAAACGTAATAGGCTAGCGCGGATCACTTCCGCAACAACTGATACTGAAGTCCACGCAAAATGAGATACCTCAGTTGACGAAAAGAGGGTTGGAAACAAAGTTGACCAAAACTGTCTTGTCCAACATGCTAACGGAAGAAGTAGTCGGGACTCAGTCGTAGGAGCATCTAAGTCAGGAACCTATTTTGCTTTCTCATGCACCTAAATTACAATCTATCCCATGCTGATTGACCAAACAACCAGCATTCACTTCCCAGCTGCTTGCTCTCTATGGGAACTTCAGTGTCAGTATTAGTCAGTAGCATAAAACATATCAATTTAGTCCCCTCTTTCCACAGCAAGGATTTTGCTAAGGGACAAAAAAGGCCAGAACCAAAATTGATTGATATAGCAAGAAAAAGATACATTTGGTTTAGCTAAAATCATAGCCTTTGATCAAGGGGTTTGGCATAAAAGGACTCATGCAGCCAACAAGTTGGGACAAGGCTGAGTTGGGATTTTTACTTTCTATGTCTTTTTTGGGGTAAGAAGATTTTATTTTTCTCTACTCACTGGTAACATAATCACCTAAATCTTCCAAATACACCACCCACCACATTTTAGGAAAAGAGCAGACTAAAGCATTAATCAAAAAGTTTACTCCAAAACTCACACGTAGATTTTACATTTGTTTTCTTTATCACATTTACAATAAGGCAACCGTTATAAACCCGGAATCCAAGGCTTGGATTTTGAAGTAGGTACCACTTTAATACATGGCACATGCCCAATTGGATAGTAACAAAACCGTCTTAAATCCAATCAATTGACGTTGGCTACATGAATCCATTTTCTCCATTGAGTTATGTCAAGGGCATCGTGTTTCAAGACTACTGCCTGTAGAGTCAATTTTGGTCTCTCCTTCCCCTTAGTGCTACCATCTACCCTAACCATATCACTCCTAACTACTGAACTTTATCACTGCACCCGGGTGCCAATACAACCCTCAGAAAAATTTCAAAGCAACCTGAGACACGCGTAACCCCCAATGCATTTGTTCGAAGCACCCTGAGGCATGTGCAACGTGTCGCATAAAGGAAACACCCTAACATAACTCATATTCATAATCTTTTGCCTATGTGCAATGAGATATTCTTCTTCTTAACCAACGGGGACAGAGACACATGCACAGACATGGAACACAACAATTGGTTTTAGGAGAGATGGTACATTCTTTGCTTAAACTTTTCCCCAATTTGAGTAGTTTAAATTAACCACTGGATACGGATCTTCACACATTATGGTTAATTTAACCTACTCAAATTGGGGAAAAGTTTAAGGTATACAAAAGTATGTATCATATACTTATACAATGTCATCATAGCCAGTGAAGTGGAGAATTAACTTGGCAAAACGATCAAAGCAATTAGAAGTGATAGTGTACTACCCTAACCATATTCTGTTTGATGACCAACGAACTTCATAATTTGAATTCCTGCTATCAACCAATTTGCACATCTGATCTAACGAAGACTACGTTTTTATGACATGACTTTTACAAATTACAAATTCTCTCTTTTCCCTTCCCCAATTTAGACAACCTGCCCCATTGGTTTACCATTTCGAGAACAGGAAAAAGGAAAACCATTAAGCTTTTGAATGGTTTATTCCTAGTTAATCAAAACAGCTCAAAAATCCCCACTTTTCTGAATCAACCATTCAGCTAACTTCAATTTCACTGAATCTACACAAGTTGGACACATAGAAAGGGGAAACGCTAATTTCAGAGCTGGCTCGCTTCACTTTTCCATTTGTTTTCTCAGCAACCAAAAACAATACTCTGCCATAAGTATCAGGAAAAAAAAAATCCTAAACAAATATCCAGTCTCATTTTAACACTGAAATGATCACATTCTTAACAAAAACAAACACATACACACTGACAAATACACCACTTATGAAAGACTGCAAACTCGCCAAATTCGTGTATATAAATACGTATATCAGAGAGAGAGAGAGAGAGCACCTCACCATGAGTCCAAGCTTCTCTCTCTGGATATTTTCCTTTTCCAAGAGCTTTCGCCGCGTGCGGGCACCAAAGAAGCTGTTGGTGCAGAAGACCCGATATCAGATGGAGCTCCGTTTTGTTTTCTTGCCGGGTTTAAGAATTCAATTGTTAAATTACGTTGACCCTCCCCTGTTTCGTTACAAATTGCAATCATACCCTCTTTTATAGCAAGTTTCCCTTGTTCAACTTTTTTTTAGGATGTGTTTGTTAAAAAAAAAGGAGTATTTTGATTAGGGCAGTGACATTTTTGTTTTTTCTTCCAATTTTGTGTTGTCAAGAAGTGCATAAAATGAAGGGAAAAAAAAAAGTTCGTGTTGATCCATCATGAGGGCAAGAAAAGCAACGACAGATTTGAAGTTGTGTATTAGATCTGCACATTTTTCTATTGTTGATCAAAATCAGATTATGTACGGGTTGATATTTTAATTTCATAGAGATCATTGGAGATTTTTCTCATAGCCTTAAAAAAAGATGCCAAATTGGAATATGGTGTTCAAAAAAATTTGACATCCCCATTTTTTAAGTCAAGATTAGAGATGCCCTAAGTAAACTTTTAAAACATCTCTATGAAGTTGTGTTTTGAAAAAGAAACTAGTAGGAATAGTGGTAAATGCTACTTACACTAAAAAGACCGATAGAATAGGTAGGCGGATTAGGGCTAACATTACCAATCATGCTGCTTACACAAACACTTTGCACACATACTTTGCACAAACATCTCACGTGGGCAGGGAACCGCTTGTGTGCCTTGAATGCATACGTGAAATACATGTTAGTAGTTTTTCTCTAACAAAACAAGTCTAGCCGCTGAAATTTTTGGGGGTTACATGATGGATTACAGTTAGCATCTAGTCTTTAAATATCAAACTTGAAAGTTGAATCGGACTCCATAGTCATGATCCAATTACTTGCTGCACATTACGATGAAACACACCAATTGAGTGCTCTATTGAACGATTGCAGGTACTTCTTGCAGCAGTTAGGTGTGACGGAAGTCAAACTTAGCTTTCAAGAAGGTAACGCATGCGAGGACGGACCGGCAAATTTGAGGCTACAAATGGATGTTGGTTTTCATGTATTCGATAATATGCCTAGTTGTATTTGTATTTAATTAAGGGCGGATGCCCACAGGGTTAATTACATATCCTAGACTCATGTACTCTACCATTTCAAATTAATTAGGGGGCGACTATTCGCAGCCCCGTATTTTCTCCCTTAGCCCACTACATTTCGGTAAATAGTTGTTGAAAATCATACATAACATTTCGGTAAATAGCTGTTGAAAACAAAATTATATTTCGGTAACTGCATGTCGAAAATATGTTCAACCTTCGGTAAACGACTGCCGAACATAAATTTTTGGTAAATAGCTGTTGAAAAAAATATTATATTTCGGTAATTGTATGCTGAAAATGTATCTCAATTTCGGTAACTAACTGTCGAGTATAATTGGAAATTTTTAACGGGCTAAAGGAGAAAATACGGGACTGCGAATAGCCGCCTCCATTGATTAAATTAAGGGTGCCGCTATTCGCAGCCCTTTATTTTCTCCCGTAGCCCACTACATTTCGGTAAATGGTTGTTGAAAATCATAAATAACATTTCGGTAAATTACTGTTGAAAACAAGATTATATTTCGGTAACTACATGTCGAAAATATGTTCAACTTTCGGTAAACAACTGCCGAACATGCATTTTCGGTAAATATCTGTTGAAAAAAATATTATATTTCGGTAATTGGATGCTGAAAATATATCTCAATTTCGGTAACTAACTGTCAAGTATAATTGAAAATTTTTAACGGGCTATGGGAGTAAATAGAGGGCTGCAAATAACAGCGCCCTAAATTAAAATTCACCTGTTGACAAAAAAAAGCCCAAGAAAGATTTCAATGAAATTCGGGGTATCCTAGTAATTCCACATCTAATCAAATGCAGATAAGCAGCCCACATATCAATGTGCTTGGCCTGCTAACAAAGGATCGGAGAGGGTGAGTCCAGGTTTGTATTCTGTTCAGGTTCTTGAAAACTAAGGGAAAAATTCAAAATACCCCACAACCTTTACACCAAAATTCAATTAGACTCCCAAACTTTTAAAAATTTCAATTTTACTCCCAATGTTGTCTTCCGTTAATCAAAACGCCTCCTTCCGTCAAATGACAAATGGATTTCGCTAAAGGCTCCGTTAAATATCGTCCCGATCGAATTTTGATGATCTGAGCCGCTCAATGTGTTCAAAATATGATTTTAAGGGCAATCACAAGAAATCAGCAAAAAAAAATGACCGAGAAGGGTTTCATCTGAACAATTTTTTATTGAATAGTTTCATAAAAAACTATTCAGATGAAGTCCTTCCCGATCATTTTTTTTGTTGATTTCTCGCGGGTACCCTTAAAATTATGTTCTAATCACATTGAGCGGCTTGGATCATTGAAATTAGATCGGAAAAGGGAGGTGCAAACCAAAGCAAAATTTGGATGTTTGGACTTGAACAAAATCCAGATCGATCCGCACCTCCCTTTTTTCAATCGAATTTTGATGATCCGAACCGCTCAATGTGTTCAAAACGTGATTTTAAGGGTACTTCCTAGAAATCAACAAAAAAAAAAGACCGGGAAGGGCTTCATCTACCAGTTTTTTATTGAATAATGTTCAATAAAAAGCTGTTTAGATGAAGCCTTTCCCGTTCATTTTTTTTGCTGATTTCTTGCAAATACTCTTAAAATCACGTTTTAAACACATTGAGCAGCTCGGATCATCAAAATTTGATAGAGACGGTATTTAACAGAGCTTTTAACGAAATCCATTAGTCATTCGAACGGAAGAGGGAGTTTTGATTACCGGAAGATAACGTTGATGGTAAAATTGAAGTTTTTGAAAGGTTGGGAATAATTGAATTTTGATGTAAAAATTGGGGGGCATTTTGAAATTTTCCCGAAAACTAACCCCAGAAAGTAGATGTGATCATCTCAATTCATATTTTTTAACCCGTCCAAAACTGCCCACTTATAATTCAACCCAACCAGCTCATATTGTTACGTGGGTTTAAATGAATTGAAAATGGGTTTAATATGGATTTTGTGGTTTTGCTGATTTTCTTTGGTATGTAAATATGTAATGAACGTGCAGTCGTGTATAGCAATTGAGATCCACAGTACTGACCCAAACCCAAATTAGGAGAGAGAGAGAGAAAGAGATATTGAAGTAGAAAGGAACTGAAGTTGAGTTGCAAATGAAGAATATTAATGGACGAGATAATCTTATTCACAGAGGCTTCGTGAAGCGGTGCAATTTCAGTCATCCATTCGCGCAATTAATTTTGCTGAGATTCGTTTTCAATTATGGCCGGTCAAATTAATTGTTACCGGTCATAATTGATTTTCAATCCGGACAGTCCAAAAACACTTTGGACGTGCACGATTAGTCTCCATAAAACCTTCTTTACGGATAAGATTTTCTGTTAAAGGACATAGAAGAAGACTTCGGGTGGGTTTGGCTTGTTAAGTCAAAATGATTTTTTTTTCTTTATTCAAAATTTTTTTTATTTGTTAATTTTGCTTCAAATTTTTATAACTTATTGATTCGTCTCATTGAGAGGAATCGAAAAAGTAAATTTTTTTGATCAAACTCGGATTTTTTTTAAGAAATAGATTATTTTTTACTTATTTTGTCTTAATTAAAAAAATCATGAGTTTCGATCATAAATTTTTACTTTTTCGATTCCTCTCGTTGAGACGAATCAATAAACTACAAAAGTTAATGCAAAATAAATAAATACAAAAAAAATTAAATAAAGAAAAAAAAATCACTCAATTTTTAATCCAAACGCACCCGAAGCCGGCGTTGGTATACTGGATATTTTAGCTTAGAGAGAAAATGAAGTAAAATGGGTCGGGTGGGTTTGGACCATAATTTTTTAATTTTTTGATTCCTCTCTTTGAATATAACCAATAATTGACAAAAAATTGACGTGAAACGTACAAATACAAAAAAAATTAAAAATTGGCTTATATAGTTGAAAGACAGTGGAGAATGAAAAGAAGGAAAGAGGAGGGAGGAAAAAGGAAACGGATCGGGTGGGTTTGGGTTTGACTTGATCCATATTCGACCCGATCCATTTCAACCCCTTTACTTTTTGACCTGTTCATATTTGACCCGCGACCCTTTTTAATCTGTTCAAATCCACCCATTTGCCACCTCTATCTAAAAGTATTAGGTAGTCTTTTAGAGTGACAATTACTGGAAATCATGAGCTAATAATTCAAAAGAGAAATTACCATTAGACATTGAAACTTCCAAAAAGGGTTATGAAAAAGACGTATAGTCAAGGATGGAGCGAGGGGGCTCGGGAACAAGTAGCGGCGACCACCACAATAACGATTTTAAAAATACTACCATTGTATTGAGAAAAAAATTTATCCCCAAATTATATAAATTCGTCACCACTAGATTATTTATTTATTTTTTGTTATATACGAGGTCTTTAATCCTCTAATTTCTTTTCCTAGGAAAGAAATCCCGAAAAGATGGTCCAAAATCAAATTCAATGGACAACATTAATATTAAGAAACATAAGATATAAATTAAGAAAAACCAAACTTCACATTGTGAATAGGGATGGCAATGGAGCAGATCGGAGTCGGATTTGGCGTCCCCCGAACCCACCCCATTCTATATCAGATTGGAGTCGGAGTGGGAAAAATCAAGGAGGTGTCGGGGTCGGAGAATAATCGGGTCCCCATTCAAAGTAATAATTTGACTAATTTTATTTTTTTTAGAGTGTTTTGACAAGAAAACAAGATATTAATGATTGATGAAAGTTAAGAAAAAAATAGAAATAAAGAAAACAAAGGTATAAACTACTAGTATTTTATTAATTGATATATTGCTCTTATTATATGAAAATAATGAAATTTATTTAAACATATACATACAAAAATATAATTACCTATAATCGGAGTCAGATCGAATTAAAACGAAGCGAGGGAAGCAAATATCATTCCCGCCCCATTTGCTTATCGGATCGGGGAATACCCATCTATCTATATAATAAAACAGAGCTGTGTTTGAATCCAAAAGATAACCAACGCTCTAGATTTATCCTCATACTTACATAAATCTCTGCCCTTCATCTTACAAAAGGCATTTTTGTAAATACTTAACATTATTAGGGCAAGAATAGAGCACAGTTTTTATGGAAATATTATTTGAATCCTTCCAAAAAAGGGAAGTGCAGCCACCGATGGAGCACATCATCGTCTCTCTCTTTGGAGAAACCGATCTGCTCCATCTTCTCTCTCTCTCTCTCTCTCTCTCTCTCTCTCTCTCTCTCTCTCTCTCTCTCTCTCACACACACACACACACACACACACAACCAACAATACCTCTCCGTCTTCGTCTTCCGAATCCCACCAACGCCAAGCCGCCGATGACTTCCACCAGTCCACACGCTCTTTTCCCTCCATCACTCTGTCAATCGTCTCTCTCCGCCATACCCACCGCCACTCCCCTCTCTATTTTGATTTCGGGTTCTCTCTCTCATTCGTCCAGGTATACTGTAGCTCCCCTTTTTTCCAATTTTGTAACCCTAATTGTTGAATTAGTGTTGGTCGCAACCTTTTTTTTTATGGCTTTAAAGATAAAGAAAGAGAATTTGGGGGAAATCAAATTCCTTCTCATCTTCTATATTCTGCCTGTTTTTCTGGAAAAAATTGTAGGGAATATAAAAGGAACAGGGCATCCAAAATGGTGTTATCGGGTATAGGGAAAGAGATTAAAAGTAAAAATCTTTCTCAAAATGAGAAATTGTTTATAAAGAAATAGGGCATCCAAAATGGTGATTTATATTTTTGTGCTGCGTTATTGTTTATGCCTATTCGAGGAAGCTACTTTTTGTTTGGAACTTAGTGTTCTTAGGATCATTACTGTAACTTTCAGGGCATGAAGTACTTGGATGAAAATGAGTGAGTCTGAAAGTGCTTTTGGAGGTAAAAGAAACATTGTTTTTCTTTTCAGGGCATTAAGTACTTGCATTATTTTCCTTTAATTCTTTTTGACTCCAATATAGTTATTGTTTGAAAAATCAAGGTAGCATGTCTTTTGGCAAATGGAGTTTGTTCCTTTTTGCCTTATTAACTGTTGTTGATTTTTGCTCTACAGGTTTTAAGATACCATACCCACATCCAAAATATGCTCTTTCAAACTCAACTGAGACGACATGAAAAGACTTTAAGCAATCAATCTCGAACCTATCTTTGGCCTTTGTTTTGTTTGATTGGAAATGGTCCTCTTTGATTCTGTTAAGAGACTCAATCTTTGTTGGTCATTACGATAATTTGTTTGGCATTTGGTTATTTTTGTTTGTTTGGCATTGAAATATGACTAACCTGTAATGTGGCTATTTTTCTTCGTAACTTTGGTATTGTAACCATCTCTGTATTTATTTTCTATATCACCGAGTATATGTGAAGTCACCATCTCATGCTTATCTAAAAGAAGTCACCTGTTATAGGAGTTGCCACATTGTCTCGCATTAGCATGGCAGACGAATTTGGTGATCTTGAACTATTGTAATTTGGATAGCATGAGAGACTCAATAGAGACAGCCGGACATTTGTTTATGTTAGCGACAAAGAGTAGTTTTTTCTTCTTCTTTTTTGCCTTCATCGGAGTAGCAGGAACCACCGAGGTCAAAGGTAACCACTCTCCCACCTTCATTGCTAAACAAATGATTTCATATGGATTTTGTTTTTCATTATCGCTTTCCATTTGCATGGATTTTTTTTGGTAACTCAAGGGAGAGTCATGTTGGTTGGACAAGGTATATCAGTTGAGGGACATGGTAATTGTCATAGATGAGTCAGATTCCTGAACGTAGGTTGACACATCTTCAACATCACCTTACTCCCACTGAACTGTTGCTGATGCATCTCATTGGAAATGCTTCTGGTGCCGTTCAATATGATGGTTAAACAAGGAAATGACTCTGGTCACCGGGGTAGGATATAGTCAGTGTCAGTGTGCCGCAACTGGCTTCTCTCTTTTGGCTGTCAATTGCATGCAGTTTGACCGTTCACCTTTTTTTTATTTCTTTTCATTCCGTTCTCAGATTAGATTAGAGACTATGAGAACTATTAGTAATACTGTTTAATAGGCAGCTGTACAAAACAAAGTCTGGTCTGGGGAAATCCCTTCCTACTCTGCTCTGCTCTGTTGTTCATTCCTTCTATTTTGTACTGTACAAGGTTTTCCTTAGCGTACCTTTAGTTCCAGAGATCGAGCATCAAGATAGCCATAGGTTGGTTGACAAACCCAAGGGCAGAGCAAAGCCAGCAAGCTACGGCTTCAAATAGAGAATCAAAAGGTGTTAAATGGAGTCATTTTCTCATGTGCCCGAAAGAGAAAGGGACGAATTGAAGCGTTAGAGATGTTTGCACTTTTTTTTTTTGGGCCCTAAAGGCAAACTAAATGACTTAAGCAATTAGTTTGGTACACATAGTAGTTTGCACTTTTTTTTTTGTTCGCTAGATTAAAGGATGTTGCATGAACCAAACTAAGTTGGATATAGAGTGAATCAAACTAATATGTTGATGCATACTCTACAATGTATAATTGAGATGAGTATTATTTTGTTTGATTAATTGTTCTAAAAAATTACGTGCTAATCTAGGTTCGCCGAAGACAAAAATGCACAGAAGTTGGTAGCATGGAATCGCACTCATGGATTTTCGCTCCCATAGACACTAATAATTTCAAATGCCAAGAGAATTCGAATAAACCAATTTGCGTTCATGCTGTCCAATGTAAGATTTTTCCGTACATGATTTCATGGTTAATATTTTTTTTCATTATATACATACACTTCGAATTTGTGAATTTTTTCGTGCGTACAATAGTATCGCGTTATTGGCCGCATCGAAAAAATATATGTTGAACACCTATGGATTGATTTATGCAATACATGCTTTAAGCAAGTTGAAGATCAGTATGGTTGGGTTGTGTGTAATCAATGCGGACAAGAAGATGTCCAAACCGTAACCAGGTATTCATTTTTATAATGAGTACTACAACTTAGATGTAACACATCCAAAGCGGTTGAATTATTTGCATGCATCTTAGATATAATGTAAAGATTGCAATGAAAGACTCCACTGGCTCAATGGAGCTCTTGCTAAAGGATACGAAGGCAGAATTTATCTTACAATGTGTCGCATCCAATCTGAAGAAATTAATGTTAATGGTGAATACTTAAAAGCTAGATCAAAATCACACTGTATAGAATTAAAATAATATAGCAATACCTTTATTTGTTATGTTTTGCCAAGATAGAATTTAAATAATATAGCAATACCTTTATTTGTGATGTTTTGCCAAGATAATGGGGTGCAAATGCTCACAGACTATGTTTCTCAATATTATGGACGCTCATACGTGTTTATTATTGTTGCTCCAAAGGTTGCGTATCTTAACCATTGTGTCTCTGTTGTGACTTTCGTATTAAAAGTTGATTGGTGAGAAGGATGTTTGCACATTTTCAAAGGTAATAAATGATTACACAGATTGTAGGTGTTATAAGTTGTCCTTTTTATTTCATTGTCATACCCAGATTATACATAAATCACTTCACATTTTTAATCTTATTTATGTAGGAATGTCGAGGACTGACAAAGGAACGATGGGGTCGTCATGATAAGAGCTTTGTTAAGATATTGGGAATCTCATAATGACATTTTATTTGTTACGTTAAGTTTTACAAATATATATTCAGTTTGACTTTATTTAATTTTTATTATGTGTGTTGGGTGATTTGTTGATTTTGGAAACTTTTGACCCGCTTGAATATTTTTTGCACCTCAATTTGTCCTGCGCATATTCCGGTGCTCCCTTTGCTCATTGTTTGACCCGTGCCTTCAGGCACGGGCATTCGCTAGTTCTAATATATAAAGGGAGAGCACTATTTTGGTGTCTCCCTTCTGTCATGTATTTTCCTTTTCAAAAAATGCCCTCTAAAAAAAACCAACACAATACAAAACATCTTGTAGACACTACAATCCGGATCTCGGAGGGCCTTTAAACATCCCGATGATGAAATAAGGAAAAATATAACTTCGAGGCTTGGATTGTTGCTCCTTTGTTACTCCTTCTCTACACCTCAAGAAAACCCCTTCCCAAACGTATAAGGTGGCCCCCGATTCAATTGCAAAGAGAAAAATGCGTTTGTTTGGTCAAAAACAACTTTTTCCATGACATACTGATGGTAAAATGGGCACACATTTGAATGTATAAAACGTCTTTGAGTGAAACCAATTGGGTTAGAAAGAGGACTCGACAAGCTTTCCAACGCTTTGAACCGTGCTCAAATCCAAGTTCGGGAGTGTCTGGGGGGCCCCCGTGAAATTCAGTGTGCTGTGCTGTCTCGAAAAACCGCGCGGCATTCTAGAAACGCAGCACGGCATTTCAAAAAATCACTCCACCGCACGAGATTTCAATAGACCGCTCGGCCTTTTGAAATTTGAAACACCGTCAGGAGGAGCATCTGACAATTCCCATGCGCGTCAGCAGATTGTCTAGAGCACGTTTTTCACATTTTTTGCCTTTGGGTGCACTCCAAACATATTTTTGCCTATAAATACACCCCTCCTCTTAGAGAAAAAGGACCCCTCTTGATTCTCTCTCTACAACACCCCTTCAACTCCAAAGAAAGTTACTCTTGCATTCTCTAGACTCTCTCTCTCTCTAAAAATACCCTCATTCTTCCTCTCCTCTTAAGTCCAGTAAACTATTGACTTAGGAGGACTTCCACCTTAAAGCATCCAAATATCTTCACATCCTTCAATCCCCATTCAAGCTCAAAAGGGATTTTCAGTCCAAATCAACCGCTCCATTCCTCTATCCTCAAGCACATCCAAGCCTACAAGAAGGTATGAATCGATTTCCTTAAGCTAAACCTTGTTTAGTTTTTAGGGGAGGTCTTCTGAGGCCTATCCTAGTCTTTTCTATATTGGGTTTGGATTTCAAATAAACCGTATATTCAACAGTACCAAAAATCAGAACATAGACGGGTTACAAAATACCGTGCGAGATGTTTTGAACCTCGCACGGCATTTTGTAATACCGTGCAGTATTTTCATTTTTGTTTCCAGATTGGTCTTAGTTCTACAAGGCTTTCAAGCATGTTCTCACGTGCCAAAGTGAGCTGAAAATCTAATAAAATTATTTCCGTACTGGGTATGGGTCAAGCTCATAGCCGTAAGGGGGGCCTTGTGGGGCCATCGCAGTCTTCTGTACTGGGTATGGGTCGCACATAAGCCTTACATTTTCAAAGATCAAAAACAGTTCTTGTACAGCACTCGGTGTGTCGCGCGGCGTTCCTATGGTATATCGGTAGTACCGCGAGGTGTTTCGGTAATACCGTGCAGTGTTTTGTTCCACCGTGAGTAATCATAAAAGTTTCGAAGAACATTAGGAGCGCCGCACGGCATTCCATCCTACTGCACGGTATTTTGGTTTACATTAGCATTCTTATTTCATTTCCAGTTTCCATTCCACTGTACATGACCTCGTTCATTTGTACACATTTGCCACATATTTACAAATGACTTTCGTGCCACCTGTTTCATTTCTAAAAGTTAAAAGTTTTTGAATGATTTTGAACTCCCCATTTAGAATGCTAAGTAAAGACCGGTTTTTACCGGGTGAGTGGGATGCTTTTTCAACAAAACCTTCTCCGCTCGTAACGTGGCTCTCAGGCCCAAAGCCTCGATGTTTTTACTAGATCAAATGCATTTTTCTCTCAAACGAACTCTCAGTTTCTCGGATTATTCATCTCAAAAATCCGGGTGGCGACTCTTCAAGCACGCGCCGGGCGGGGAGCCCACACATCTATTCTAATATATAAAGAGCGAGCACTATTTTGGTGTCTCTCTTCTGTTATGTATTTTTCTTTTCCAAAAATGCCTTCTAAAAAAAACCAACACAATACAAAACATCTATTTTAATATATAAAGGAAGAGCATTATTTTGGTGTCTCCCTTCTATCATATATTTTCCTTTTCCAAAAATGCCCTCTAAAAAAAATCAACACAATACAAAACAATTCTATTCTAATATATATATATATATATATATATATATATATATATATATATATATATATAAAGGAAGAACACTACTTTGGTGTCTCCCTTCTGTCATGTATTTTCCTTTTCCAAAAATGCCCTTTAAAAAAAACCAACACAATACAAAACAATTAACTATGAGGATATATTGGACATTTTAACTTTAAAAAAAACGAATTTGTAAAATACTGAATTGGTAACTACCCACCCTTATCACCACCCCTCAAATCACGTAAAAATATCTCTCTCTCTCTCTCTCTCTCTCTCTCTCTCTACTCAATTGCAGTTCTGTTTCCTTTTACAATTTCTTGATTTCTGACACAAAATTTAGAAAAAAAAATTTGGCATTAAATTACAACGGAACTGAATAGAAACTCAAACCCATGGTAATATGAAGTTTACATTTTTTTTTGATCCGCATATGAAGTTTCTATTCAATTTGGGTTTTGTATAACCGGTGTTGGCATATGAGTTTCTACAGTTTTTTTGTTTCCCCTCCCCACGGATTCAGTTTTTTCGGAAAGTAAGTTTCTATTCAATCTAGGCTCTCTCTCTCTCTCTCTCTCTCTCTCTCTCTCTCGTGTTTGATTTACTGACAGGAACCCCCAAATTAGAGGGTGTTGCCATTGAGAAGGGCATTGTTAGAAGTTTTGACGCCAATTTTATCATCCATCCTTTTAATCCAACAGAGGTCAGCGGAAATAAGTTGATGGGTGCTATTTCGGGCGAATCTGATTAGAATCAAAGCGGGTGCTGCTAAATACAACTGCGAATTTGTTACATGTAGCCAATTCATAAGAGGAAATTTTTGAATTCCTCCTTATGAATTGGGAATTGGCTATATGTAGCAAATTCGCAGTTGTATTTAGCCGGGCCCAATAATAGTCAAAGAATATAGATTAGAAAACTTCGAAACGACAATGTGGCACGAAGAAACGTGAAATAGTTAAAAATCAAAAGGACACCGAGTTTTCGAGGCGAGGCTTGCTGCGCAGCGGTACATTGTTAATGCCAGTCTTTTTTGCAGAGGAGTGAGGCTTTGATTTTGCACGGGACAAGAAGTTATGGAGAGAGAGAGAGAGAGAGAGAGAGAGAGAGAGAGAGAGAGAGAGAGAGAGAGAGATAAAAGCAACAATAAGAACTAGAAGATACACCAAAAGCATAAACTATCCAACAAAGTCCACTATTCGAACGCCAATAACATAACCCATGCACCCAAAATCAACCTTAACATTAAAAGACAAAGAAACCAATACTTCGGTCTTAAATATCATTCATCACATCACCAGGCAAAACAACTAGAGCTCTGTGAAATAGGATTCGGTCTTTCAGAAACCTTTTAGGTGCAATGTATAAAATTATATATGTACTTATCAACTTTAATGCGGTATGCCAGATTAATTTCTAATGCAACTCGAGGTTCGATATCTGTGATCAAACCAAAGCAGTAGCAAAAAGTCACCACCTCAATCTTGCCTCCTCATAGTCACTTTTCCTTCCTTCTTGCTCAAGCAAGCACCAAGGAAAAAATTCATTTCAAAGCTTGACGATATGTAATTGTCTCTAAACATTTTTGCTATAAGAATAATGAAGCTTTGATCGCTAATCCAAAGTAATTAGCATGCCCAAATTCTATTTAGCTTAAATACAGGACCTAACAAAACATTCATCATTGCCCATAAAAATGTACATAAGCCCCCATACAAGAGTCTTTGTTGTCACAACAATTTTAAGGCAAAAACACTCCATGAAGTCTATACTATGCATAAAATACTCCATCAGAACTACCTTCCAAAACAAAAACAAAAATAAGCCATCGTGCATGATCACCTGAAAATGACAAACAACGCATCAGCTACAAGTCCGATGAGAAAAGCTCATGCAGTAATTGGGGTTTTGTATTAAATACCCATAGCACAATGGATGTAAAAATTTGAAAAGCTAAAAGAAATTTCATCTAACATTTAACATTTCTATTGATTTCTCTTTGTAACTCGAATTACTTCAACCCATCAACATACCCAATACCACCAAGTCACCAGTGACCACGCACAAATATAGGGATCCCAACCTCCTTTTTAAACCCATCAGCAAGGGCACATAATGGATAATATGCTAACCTCTGTTGAGAATTAAACTAAATTGTGAGACATAAATGACAGGTGAGAGCATGTGAGAGGAAGGCCTACCTGTGAGGTGTTTGTCAGGAACTTTATTCGGGAGTTGGGATGACACGCCCACAATTTTAAACATAAATTCATATAACTTTCAATAAATAAAATACTCAATATATAACATAATACCCAAAAGAGTTAACCATTTCCATCTCCACAAGTTACACTCCCAATTCCATTGGTTCCAAAATAATACATCCATGGCACAACGGCCCACTAATTACATAAGTACGGATTTAGAAAGAAAGTTCAGTGTTATACAACTTCCCAACGTCAAAAGAAGACGAATATAAGTTACAATTACATCTTTCCAAAAAGAGTTTTTACAAAAGATGGTAAAGTAACTCCACATGGTTAGCTTTCAAAAAATATGTCAATCCATGCATGCACGTCACTCCATGTAACTGCCTCTAATTTGTACCTGAAAATTGAAGGGTTGAGCTACACTAACCCAGTAGAAAAATCTACACTATCTTTATATGCAAATGCAAATGAGATGACAAAAGGTATGCATCGTGAAAGCAAAGCATAGTGACTCAGGTACAATGGAAACAAACGCAACTTCGATGGTTCATAATTCAGACAATCATCCCACGCTTTCTTTATTGCACAACTTTAATCAATTAATCAATCCTGTTACCCAAATTATGCAACCTAGAGGGGGGGTGAATAGGATTGCTAGTAATAATTACCAATAAAAATTTATCTCTAACAATATATGCAAACAATAAGTATGCAATCAAAATAGAGAGATAGAGAGATAGAACCCGTTTATAGTGGTTCGGTCCGGATTTGTCCACGGTCCGGCCCTACTCCACTTCTCCTCAAGCAATTACTTGAAGGTTAGACTAATCTTTAAAAGATTACAACTTGTAAGTCTTGCGGGTGCTTACAAGAACCGAATGCCTCTAGCTTTCCCGAGGAGCTAGCACAACCGCAAGAATTTTCTCCGAAAACTTCTCAAAAACAATAACACCCAAATTCCAACCCGAATTTGGTCTTCTAAGCTTTCAAGTGTTTGACTCAAACACTCACTTAGGAAATACAAGTATGTGAAGAAGGTATGAAAATTATCGCTCACGACTTGTACAAATTTTCTCTCAAGAATAATATGAAAGTGGAAGAACAATGAGAATTTTTGGCTTTGATCTTTTGAGAATTTGCTCTTGCAATAATATGGAATGTTGTAGCTTGTGTATGTACTCATTAATGAGTTCTTGATGCCTTATATAGCCATCCATATGCTTCCTAGCCGTTGGAAACTAGCCGTTGGAACTAGCCGTTGGAACTAGCCGTTGGAAACTAGCCGTTGGAACTAGCCGTTGGCAGAGTGGTCATCCGGGTGGTCGTCCGGTGGTTTCCGGTTGTCACGGCTTTCTGTTCAGACAGCCGGCTTGTCAGCCGGTTCGTCAACCTGTGGCTCACAATTTCATCTAAATAAACCGTTAAAGCATGTATTGAGCTCAATAAAGTCTTTGTAAATATAAATCATGAATCCAAGAGACTTTATGCTATATTTCAAGGTCACGAAAATATTTAATTCGGGAATCGACTTTTCGATAATTTTGTATTTGCCGAATAAAAATATCATTGAATTAATCATCAAAATAATTAATAGAGATGCATATAAATTTTCACAAATTATAATGCATACATTTTTCAACAATCTCCCCCTTTTTGATGATGACACAAAATGATAGTTTTTATTCAAGTAGGAGTTATGCCAATCTCCCCCTTAATACATGCACCAAAGCAGTTATCTACGATCAACGAGTAATAGCAATAATCATCAGATCATAGCAAGCAATTTTTTAAATTTGCCCAAAATGGCAAGATAGATCAATTAAAACTTGGCTTTTTCTCCCCCTGTGACATCATAAAAAAAAACTAAAAAGAGAAAAACAATAGGGCCATGGTTCCAGCACCATGCCGCTCTTGCCCTGTAGCACTCTATCTTCGTTCATTGAGAGCTTGGCGTCCTTGATTTTCGTATTCTCGAATAATGGCTGCTACAACGGCAGCTATAATGCCAATCCAATACCACAGAGTATCCACATTTATATTCCATCCGAACCATGGTGGTATTCTCATGGTAAGTAACGCACACAGCAGAATGAAGATAAAGAGTTGCATCCAAATGGTTTGGATAAACAACCTGAACTCTGCTCGTTCGGCATCTCTTTCGTAAAACTCAAACGGTAACCTTTGCGGTATGTTTGCCATTGCTTGATGAGAGATTTAGGCCGAGAGAGAAGGAAAGATAGATAGATGAAGAGATAGAGAGAGTGTTGTTGAATTTATAGAGTATGAGAGAAGTGTTTGAGGATAAGGGATAGAGATGCGGCGCCGAATTGTTTGAAATGCTGCGCCGAATTGTTTGAAATGGTGCGCCGAATTGATTGAATTGCTGCGCCGAAAGAGAGATAATAGGGGATGCGGCACCGAATAGAGATAGGATAGGGGATGCGGCGCCGAATAGGATAGGATAGGGGTGGCGCCGAATAGAGATAGGATAGGGGTGGCGCCGAAAAGAACAAGAATAGGGGAAGAAAATTGTGTTCGGGTGTTTATTGTTGTGTCCCCTTAATACATGCTCCCCCTAAAAGAGAGCTTTTTAAAGAATGCGAGGGGTATTACCGAGAATGATTATCCCTGCAAGCTTAGAGACAAGAAATTCATATCGGCGAAGTATATAAGAGACAATTTAAGCACTAAGCCATGAAGTTCATACAAACTAAGTGTAACAGACTTAATAAATCAGAGTTAGCAACGCAAAAGCTTGAATAAGTCTCAACCTCACGGTTGTCCGGTTGGACATCCGCTTGGACATCCGACTGACAAATGCAGGTTAAGTCCAGAAATCGTTTAAGAGGAGTAACATTAAAGACCATAAAACTGATTTTCTTCATACCAAACACAGGAAAATGAAACATATGATAAAATGTTTGGAGGGTGATTTCTTTATCAAGATCATTTGTACTCTCCATCAAGTATGATATTTACGAATTCAATCAACTCAACATTGAATCCAAAAAAAAACTTTTGACATCAAGAACACAACTTTTTCATAAATGATTAGACATGCCGAGTTCTCGTCGAATGAAACAAAATTGTTCTTCACCAAGGGGTTTTGTGAAAATGTCCGCCAATTGCTTGTCGGTACTAATAAAGTTAAGTTCAATATCCCCTTTTTGAACATGATCTCTTATAAAATGATGTCTAATCTCAATATGTTTTGTTCGAGAATGTTGAATTGGATTCTTGGTTAAGCTAATTGCACTAGTATTATCACATTTAATAGGAATATGATCATATTGCAAATTGAAATCCTCCATTTGTTGTTTGATCCACAATATTTGGGCACAACAACTTCCGGCCGCTACATATTCCGCCTCGGCGGTAGATAGAGCTACGGAATTTTGTTTCTTGCTATGCCAAGACACTAGAGAGTGCCCTAGAAATTGGCAAGTCCCACTTGTACTTTTACGATCAACTTTGAAACCTCCAAAATCCGCATCCGAATAACCAATTAAATCAAATGCAACTCCACGTGGATAAAACAATCCTAAGTCATGAGAACCGCCAACATATTTAAAGATACGTTTAATAGCTTTTAAATGCGATTCTTTAGGACATGATTGAAATCTAGCACACATGCAAACACTAAACATTATATCCGGTCTACTTGCAGTGAGATAAAGTAATGAGCCGATCATACCTCGATACATCTTTTCATTGACGGCCTTACCATTCTCATCTTTGTCTAGCTTAGTTGATGTGCTCATTGGTGTGCTCGTTGGCTTTGATCCTTCCATGCCAAACTTCTTAATAAGTTCTTTCGCATACTTGGCTTGGTTGATTAGGATCCCCTCATTAGTTTGCTTGATTTGAAGTCCGAGGAAGAAGTTAAGCTCCCCCATCATACTCATTTCAAATTCACCTTGCATACACTTAGCAAACTCTTTGCACATATTATCATTAGTGGCACCAAAGACAATATCATCAACATATATTTGAATAATGAGCATATCTTTACCTTTGGCTTTAATGAAAAGAGTAGTATCAATTTTTCCACGAGTAAAGCCATTGTCAAGCAAGAATGAACTAAGTCTATCATACCATGCACGTGGTGCTTGCTTCAAACCATATAAAGCTTTTGAGAGTTTAAAAACATGATCGGGGTATACATGATCTTCAAAGCCGGGAGGTTGTTTGACATAAACTTCTTCATTTATGAACCCATTCAAAAATGCACTTTTCACATCCATTTGATAAAGCTTGAAATTTTTGAAAGATGCAAAGGCAAGTAATATGCGAATAGCCTCTAATCTAGCTACCGGTGCAAAAGTTTCTTCAAAATCAATACCTTCTTCTTGATTATAACCTTGAGCAACAAGTCTAGCTTTATTCCTAACAATATTTCCGGATTCATCTAGCTTGTTACGAAAAACCCATTTAGTACCTATAATAGTGTGATCAAGAGGCTTAGGTACTAATGCCCAAACTTTATTCCTTTCAAATTGATTTAACTCATCTTGCATGGCCAAAATCCAATTTTCATCATCTTGAGCTTCCGGAAAGTTTTTAGGCTCAATTTGAGAAACAAAAGCTTGATTTTCACAAAAATTTCTATGAGACGAGCGAGTGGTTACCCCTTTCGAAACTTCTCCAAGAATCAAGTCCTTTGGATGGTTTTGCACGAATCTCCAATCCTTGGAAAGATCTTGGTTGTCTCCCATGGCATCTTGAGGTTGATTAATAACTTCATCTTCTTTGATTTGAGAGCTTTCTACTTGAGTATCACCATCAACTTTTTCTTGAATTGTCAAGTCATGAATCTTATGTGTAATCTCTAAGTCATCATTATCAACAACATCCTTAGTAGCACAAGGATTAGATTCATCAAAGGAAACGTGAATAGATTCTTCAACAAGATTAGTGCGCTTATTATAAATTCTATATGCTTTGCTAGTAAGAGAGCAACCAATAAAGATGCCTTCATCCGATTTTGAATCAAATTTACCCAAGTTATCTTTTCCATTGTTTAATACATAACATTTACAACCGAAGGCATGAAAGTAATTAATGTTGGGTATTCTACCATTCCAAAGCTCATAAGGAGTTTTCTTGAGGATAGGCCTAATTAAAACTCGATTCAAAATATAGCATGAGGTATTAACGGCTTCCGCCCAAAAATATTTTGGCAAAGAGTTTTCACAAAGCATAGTGCGGGCCATTTCTTCCAGAGTACGATTTTTTCTCTCTACTACTCCATTTTGTTGAGGAGTACGAGGTACGGAAAAGTTATGACCAATACCATGTTCATCACAAAACTTTTCATATAAAGAATTGTCAAGTTCTTTTCCATGATCCGTACGAATGTTAGAAATAACAAAGCCTTTTTCATTTTGAACTCTTCTACAAAGTTTAGTGAAATTAGGATAAGCCTCATTCTTATGAGCTAGGAACATCACCCATGTATATCTAGAGAAATCATCAACAACAACAAGACAATAATAGTTTCCACAAAGACTTGGAGAGCGAGTTGGTCCAAACAAATCCATATGAAGTAATTGCAAAGGTCTAGTAGTTGAAACAACATTTTTGGACTTAAAAGAAACCTTGGTTTGTTTTCCTTGTTGGCAAGGACCACAAAGTCTATCTTTTTCAAATTTGATTTTAGGAAGACCTTTTACCAAATTTTTTCTAGAGAGTTTTGAAATAGCATCCATACTTGCATGTCCTAGGCGCCTATGCCAAAGCCAACTATTTTCACTCAAAGCGGAAAAACATTTTATATCACAATTACTTAAATCATTGAGATTAAAAACATATACATTTTCAAATCTTTGTCCAACGAAGAGTGTCTTGTTGCTTTTGTCATTTTCAATGATACATTTGGATTTTTCAAAGATAACACGATTTCCTCTATCACATAATTCACTTATGCTAAGAAGATTGTGTTTTAAACCATTAACAAGTAAAACATCTTCAATAATAGGAGAATTACCTATATTGCCGATTCCTATGATTTTACCTTTGTTGTTGTCTCCAAATGTGACATGTCCACCATCTTTAGACGAAAGAGAATTGAAAGCCCTCTTGTCACCGGTCATGTGTCTTGAACATCCACTATCAAGGTACCAACTTCCTTCCTTGAGAGAACTTTTGAAGCATACCTACAATAGCACATCAATTCTTGACTTTTGGTACCCAAATCATCTTGGGTCCTTGAAGGTTAGCATTGATACGGTTCTTAGGAACCCAAACCTTTTTTGCATTAGAAGATGAGTATCCTTTCATAGGACATGTAGGAGAAATATGACCAATTTTACCACAATAATGACATGTCAATTTAGAATGGCTAGAAGGAGGAACATCTTTTTCAAAAAGATTTTTGTGTTGAGTGGGATTATAACCAATTCCGGCCTTGTGAAAAGAAACCATTTGTTTTCCAAGAAGAATGTCTAAACTTTCTTTTCCATTAGTGAGTTTTGAAAGAGAATTAGTTAAATTATCAATTTGTTTTTCTAAAGATTCGTTTTTGGAAGTATCCTTCAAATACTCTTTTTCTTTTTCCAAAGAGGTTCTTAAACTTTCATTTTCTTCCTCCAAAATATCTTTCTCTTCAATTAAATCATCTATTTCTAGTGAAAGATCTTTAGCAACCTTTTTAAGAAATTTGTTTTTAGAAACAACCTTTTCAAATTCTACTTTCAACTCTTTATAGGCAATAAATAATTCATCAAAGGAATAGGATGAGTCGAGATCTACCTCGTTTTCTTCGATGGCCATGAAACACAAGTTAGCGACCTCTTGTTGCTCATCGTCCTCATCGGAGCTACTATCGTCACTATTGTCCCATGCGGCCATCATAGCTCTCTTTTTGTCCTTCTTTGAATATTTTTTTGCATATGGACATTCACTTTTGATGTGGCCGGGCTTCTTGCACTCGTAGCAAATGATTGGATCCTTTTTACTATTTTCTTCTTTGCCTCCATCTTTTCTTGAAAATCCTCTGCCTTTGTGAGATGCTCTATTTTTGAGGAGTTTCTTGAACGTTTTTGTGATGAGCGCCATTTCATCATCCTCACTTTCGTTGCTTGAATCCTCCTTGCTTTTTGATTTGCTTGTTGTACTTTTGAAGGCAAGATCCTTAACTTTCTTCTCTTTTTCACCCTTGAGGTTGTGATGCATTTCCTCCGTCATGAGAGATCCCATGAGCTTGTCCATCGTGTATGTTGAGAAATCTTTGGATTGTAGGATGATGGAGGTGGTAGTGTCCCAATTGGTTGGCATGGAACGGAGCACCTTCCTTGTCATTTCGGATTGACTGTAAATCTTTCCAAGAGCTTTTAAACCGTTAGTAATACTAGCAAATCTAGCAAACATTTGAGATATAGATTCATCCGGTTTCATTTTGAAGAGCTCATAGCTATGCACAAGAATATCAATTTTGGACTCCTTAACTTGACTATCTCCTTCATGTGACATTTCTAACTTATCCCATATTTCTTTAGCCGATTCACATGCGGAAACACAATCATATTCATTGGGAGTAATAGCACAAAAAAGAAGGTTCATAGCTCTATAGTTCTTTTCTATTGAAGCCTTTTCCAAATGACTCCACTCATAATCTGATTTAGGCATAGTCTCTTCCCCAACTTTCTTAGTAGGAATAATGGGACCATTTTTGATAATTTTCCATAGATCATAATCCGTGGATTGAATAAAGATCATCATTCTATTTTTCCAATGAGAGTAATTTTCTCCGGTGAACAAGGGAGGTCTATTGGATGATTGACCTTCGATACAAGAAACATTACTAGTGGTTGCCATGGATCTTAACTCTTAGATGGTTAAATCTACAAACAAGAGCCGAGGCTCTGATACCAATTGTTACCCAAATTATGCAACCTAGAGGGGGGGTGAATAGGATTGCTAGTAATAATTACCAATAAAAATTTATCTCTAACAATATATGCAAACAATAAGTATGCAATCAAAATAGAGAGATAGAGAGATAGAACCCGTTTATAGTGGTTCGGTCCGGATTTGTCCACGGTCCGGCCCTACTCCACTTCTCCTCAAGCAATTACTTGAAGGTTAGACTAATCTTTAAAAGATTACAACTTGTAAGTCTTGCGGGTGCTTACAAGAACCGAATGCCTCTAGCTTTCCCGAGGAGCTAGCACAACCGCAAGAATTTTCTCCGAAAACTTCTCAAAAACAATAACACCCAAATTCCAACCCGAATTTGGTCTTCTAAGCTTTCAAGTGTTTGACTCAAACACTCACTTAGGAAATACAAGTATGTGAAGAAGGTATGAAAATTATCGCTCACGACTTGTACAAATTTTCTCTCAAGAATAATATGAAAGTGGAAGAACAATGAGAATTTTTGGCTTTGATCTTTTGAGAATTTGCTCTTGCAATAATATGGAATGTTGTAGCTTGTGTATGTACTCATTAATGAGTTCTTGATGCCTTATATAGCCATCCATATGCTTCCTAGCCGTTGGAAACTAGCCGTTGGAACTAGCCGTTGGAACTAGCCGTTGGAAACTAGCCGTTGGAACTAGCCGTTGGCAGAGTGGTCATCCGGGTGGTCGTCCGGTGGTTTCCGGTTGTCACGGCTTTCTGTTCAGACAGCCGGCTTGTCAGCCGGTTCGTCAACCTGTGGCTCACAATTTCATCTAAATAAACCGTTAAAGCATGTATTGAGCTCAATAAAGTCTTTGTAAATATAAATCATGAATCCAAGAGACTTTATGCTATATTTCAAGGTCACGAAAATATTTAATTCGGGAATCGACTTTTCGATAATTTTGTATTTGCCGAATAAAAATATCATTGAATTAATCATCAAAATAATTAATAGAGATGCATATAAATTTTCACAAATTATAATGCATACATTTTTCAACAAATCCGTAACTCAACTTTATTTCCTCATTATGTGTCATGAGCAATTGCTCCTGTTGGGCCTATTTAGGGATCTCGCCTATTTAGGGATCTCATTACTCCTGGCTAGCACCTCACGCGTTGGTAGGTCTAGAATATATATATTCCTCTTCTCCTAAGAACCACCTTAACTTAATAAAATAAGGACTTCCCTTTCCCGATAGAATTTCGATGATCCAAGCCGCTCAATGTGTTCAAGACGTGATTTTAAGGGTACCCGCGAGAAATCAACAACAAAAAATGACCGAAAAGGCTTCATCCGAGCAGTTTTTGTTTGTTTTTTTATCGAACGGTTCAAATAAAAACTGCTCAGATGAAGCCCTTCCCGATCATTTTTTTTTGCTGATTCCTCATACGTACTCTTAAAATCACGTTCTGAACACATTGAGCGGTTCGGATCATCGAAATTCGAACGGAAAATGGGAGAAATGGAGAGGTCCTTATTTTAGTTAAAATAAGGACTTCTTCATTTTTCTTCATTTGAAAATGACTGTATATATATTTATTTCAAGCAATTGCTCCTGCCGGGTCTGTTAAGGGATCTCATTACCCCCTGCCTAGCACCTTACCCGTCGGTTTCCACTTCTATCATTAAACTCAACCCAATTGTCTTATCAAAACACAATGAGTCAAATATGTTTTCTAAGCAACCAAATAAAGTTATAATGCTTAGCAAAAACAATAAAGTTATAACGATATCCAAATCTCGTTCAATGTGAAGCTACGGATGACGAATATCCCAGGGATCATAGGATTATGTATTTCAATGTTATGAAGTGGTTTGGGGTGTTTAGAATAGGATAGAAGTGATTGGGGTCTAAATCAGGGAAGAAAGAATATTTCTGAAAATTTCCAGGTAGTACAGGTACTGGGGTAAACGAGGTACAGGTACTAGTCCCTAGTACCAGAACTGGGAAAAATATGGTACCGGGTACTAGCTGAACAGAATCGAAAACTTTTGGATAGTACTGGTACCACAAAAAACATAGGTATCGATACTAGCTAGGTTTCAAAATGCGATTTTCCATTTACAGATTTCATCCACGCACAAGATGGGCAATCAAAGGCAACAAATAGGCACCAAATCAACCCTTAAACACGTAAAGAAAGCAAGAAAACCCTACGTCGAAATTTGAGAGCAAAGATACAAGTTTTTAAGCAATCCTAGAATCTCAAATTTGATTTCAACCAAGAACACCCCTCTTCGAGCGAGCAACCCAAGGTCTAGGACATGTGGTGGGTATGAAGGATTTGTGGAGGATCTTGGTGGATTGAGGTTAAGTGAGAGAGAGAGAGAGAGAGAGAGAGATGAGAGGAGGTAAATAATGGAATTTCCCCAAACTTACCCTTATATACTCCAAATTACAATACACACCCTCCAAATATCAAAATGTTTCATCAATTCACGCAACTACCAAGGTCTTACACTTTAAACCCAAATCACATATTCACTTCACATTCCACACTTTAATAACTCAAGCACTTATGAAACATTTAAATTATTAAAGACAAACACAGGTCTCTGCATGGGAGTCGCACAATTAGGCGTAGAACTTGTGGCTAAGGGCTGCTCAGGTTATGTATAAGTTTGGGTCTCAGAAGATAATTAAGTTTAAGGGGGAGTGTTGGGATAATGTAAACTTAATTAGTTGTGGGGTCTTCTGTGAGGAGTTAAGAGACAGAAAAACAATTGAGGAAATCAGAGTAATGGACATGGGCCAAGTCTAGCTGCATTATTCGGTGTTTCAATTGGAGAGTGGAGAAATTAGGTGTGGTTGTATGGCTGTGCTTTGTTTGTGTAGTATATAAATCTATGCTTGTAGGGATTGTAATTTCTGTGGGAAAAGAGTGAGAGCTGAGAGCTGAGAGAGTTCGGGGAGCCCCTGCGGGGGACTCCTCCCACCATCAGTGTCTGTGAGAAGAAATATGAGAGTGAGATGTGTTAGTGCAGTTTGTAATTAGTATTTCTTGAAAGTTAATCAATGAATTAGAGTTGTGAGTTTAGTGTGTGAATCTCTATACCCACCAACAGTCGTGCTTCCGCTGTGAGAGAAATGGTGAAACCAGACCTGGTCAAAAATCAATGCAATCCAAATACGATTTTTAGACCACGATATGCATCGTTACGACGAGACGATGCCGGGTATGTAAGGCCAGTTGTAGAAGGATGTCGGAGGATGCCTCACGCGCCTCCGTAAGACGTACGGTGGTAACGGCCGTCGTGGCATATGCTCGTCTCAAATATTCAGCCAAGATTTTTAGAGGATCTCAGTAATTATCGCGTCTAATCGCGATACATTGGAGGTAGGCGTGAGCCGAGAGAGGAGCTTTGACGCGATATGACTGGATATCACGTTACCAAGCCGAGAAGGTGTAGGAGCCGAGATGGGAGATTACTGTGCGATAAATTTGCAGTATGAGTCGAGATGAGGAGAAATCAGTTATGGATTCATGGGAAACAGGAAACTTACTTTTTTTCTCGACACATTGACTGATGAGGAGAGATATTGCCGGAGTAATGAATTTAGTTGCGATAAGTTCATTTTTCGTGCGATATTTTGAAGAGGAGTACAAGATATGAGATGTTGGAGAGGTGTAGCCTACCATGCGGCATTTCCGAGTCATCCCTTGAAGAGATCTGCTGCAGAGAAAGAGTGGGAGAAGAGCGAGGAACCTCAAATGTCTAGACAGAGGTGGAAACAATAAGAGGAGATTGATTTCAGATAGAAGAAGAGGACGTAGGACACCCAGTGCACGGGTCGTTCTTTGAAAGAGTGCGCATGCGCGCAAGAGAGAGAGAGAGAGAGAGCAACCCAAGGTTGTTTGGCGAGAGAGAGAGCAACCCAAGGTTGTTTGGCGAGAGAGAGGAGTAGCAGTAGAAAACAACGACATTGTCGAATGAGCGAGCACAGGGACAAGGGATGTAAGATGCGGAAGACACAATTTAGTTTACGGGGGAGTGTTGAGAATTAAACAAAATTGTGAGACATAATTGACAGGTGAGAGCATGTGAGAGGAGGGCCTACCAGTGAGGTGTTTGTCTGGAACTTAACTCAGGAGTTGGGAGTTGCACAATTAGGCGTAGAACTTGTGGCTAAGGGTAGGTCAGATTATGTATAAGTTTGTATGCCTATGTAGTGTCAAGTGTGGGAAGTAAGAGAGGAAAGAGAGAGAGAGAGGGCTGAGAGCAGAGAGAGTTCGGGGAGCCCCTGCGGGGGACTCCTCCCACCACCAGTGTTTGTGAGTGTGTCAGAAGAAATATGTGAGAGTGAGATGTGTGAGTGCGGTTTTGTAATTTGTATTTCTTGAAAGTTGATTAATGAATTAGAGTTTTGAGTTGTGTGTGAATCTCTATACCCACCGACACCCTCCACAACATAGAAGAGGTTGCAGGCTCAATTCCAAGACTTAGCGAGGTTGCGACCTCAATTCTAATGAACGAGAGCAACACATTATATGTCTCTATCGTTTTGTAAAGATTTAAGTCAAGCATGCAAAGCTTCCGAATCTATAGTAACAGACTTCACTTTCCACCATTTTTAGAATTTAACCAACTGATTCGATCAAAGGCTTGTCAGCAATATACAGGAAGTTTATTGTACTTAAACTTATAATTTTCCAAAAATAGTAAGACGCAACTTCTACCAGCAAAAGTGATAATAGCTAGAAACATTACTGAATTTCAAAGTGTAACAAAAGCACCTTCAGGCATTCAGGAAAACCTCTTGACTGCTGTTGAAAACTTAATTTGTCCTTCAACAATCAAAGTATCATTTACCAGGAAGCCCCTTGACGGGTCATGAAGAGCACTCAGTGACAAGAACTCCATGTATAAACACTTACTAGAGGTAGAAAACCAAGAAGCATCTGCAGTAGAATAATTTGCATTCTTGTGTCAGCTTACCTTTGAAAACATTTGAAAGCAGAAAACTGTTCAAAACTAGCTTTCTTGCTATTAGACTTAATGTAATGAGCGAGAGATTAGTTGGGAACAATGAATCGAAGGAAAAGTGCAAGTTGACCTGTTATTTCCTCATGTTGACCACGGATTTGATCCCTTATGCAAAGTCTATATTCAGCATATAATAGTCTTCCTGGAGGAAGAGATACGGAATCGGCCAAAATTATAGCCAGACATAGATACTCGCCGCTTTGGCTTGAATATCCTTTTGGATAAACTGCTAGCTTCCTGGATTAAAAAAGAGAAAGGGAGAATCACATCTAACTTCAGCTATTTACACAAAGCTATTGGAATGGAAAAGTGCATAAAGTAAAGGAGATACCATTTTTGCCCTGCACTCGTGAACTCTTCAGACCAACATCGCTTCGTATTCAAAGCTGAAAATTTCTCCAGCTTCCATGAATGAAAGTTGTCATCACCTGTTTTTACTACGGATACACACTCTCCATTGCCAGTAGACTTGATAACAAAAATCTCAGCGCCAAATATGCATGAATCATCTACTAGGTATCCATTTGATGCATTGCTGAAGTTCTCAAGGGAAAGCAATCGAGCAAACCCATGCTCCGTCTTCATCCCATGGAATCGCACCATTCCACCATGGCCATCTACGTATTGTGCAAAGAGAGAAACACCAAACACATAAACCACAAAAATTGCGCGCACACACACACATAAAGAGAGATTGATGGTGCAAGGGCAACTACCTTGGAATGTCAAATACTTGTCTCGAAGTTGATCATAAACGAAAATGCTGAATTTCACATTCATTTCCCAACCAAGTGGCAAAGTATCTGTTTCTGCAATTTCCAAGTAGAGAGATACGTATCCATTTGCATTTCTTTCTGTCCTTCCTCTGGGATACAGTAACAGTTTCCTACAACACAAGCCAAGCACTTGAGCTATATTGTATCCCAAATGGAGGGCAATTGCTTATGAAGCTTGAAAATGTAGAAAATTCAAACTCACCACTTATAGCCACCAGCTTCAAACATATCAGATTCATATTTCTCCACTTCAGACGCAGATAATATGTTAGACAACAGCGAGAACGAATCGACCTTAATTGTGTAGTGAGCAGGCGGCACCTCTCTTGTTGACCTTACAACTTCTTTAAAATGATTGAAGCATCAAAATAAGAGTGCTTGTAGACTACTAGCTATCTCAATTTTAGGCAGTGTCAAGACTTCTATTTCCAGATTGTTGGAAGCCATTCAGGAAGCATGACAATGTGCGATGTAATTAACAGAAATTCCTTTTTTTCTAAATGACTTCTTTCCTCACGTATCGCTGGATGTGTTCCATATGTTCCATTGTATTTGCATTTCATCTGGCCTCATCAAAAGTTTTTTACTTTTTTGGTAAAGTAAGATCTTATAAAGCTCAAACCAGCCAAGAACAAAAGGACCAAGTCCAAATACAGCTTCTACAAACAAGAAAGCCAAAAAAAAAACCAAAGAACTGTACATCCCCAAAACAATTAGGAGAGAAAAAATTTCCAGGTAGCAACAGGGGCACGGTTTTGGGAAGAAGATATGACTTCTCTCCAGGAACTATTACGCTCCCTCATCTAAAGTTACTTCCCAGCTCCTAGTTTTCGAAGTCACTCCAGTGAAAGGAGTGCGGTTCTTTTTTCTTTTTTTCTTTTTTTCTTTTTTTGCCATATTTTATAGTTGGCGGGGTTAGTGGGAAATTAGTCAACGAGGGGGCTCAGAGGCTATCATTAGCCCTAAAACCCCAAACCCCGCCCCTCGTGGGATTCGAACCTTGGTCACCACGGCGGGGGACATGAGCAAACCATCTCACCAAGCATGGTTTCTCAGAGTGCAGTTCACTTTTGAAAAAATGATAGTTAAAACGAGGATAGGTCCATCCAGATTAGGAATCTTCCATCCCCTAAAACTGAGTTTTACTCTAAGCAACCAACATTCTAAACAAGGGGATAATAATTGGCAAAGGCGTAGCCAGTAGCCATTAAATACGAGTAGCGGGGGCACAATGAAATCACAAACTCTGAAAATTATTTCTGTAGCAAAATAACACGATAATAGAACATTCTTCATTGAAAGCTCTATGCAAAAAGTAACATGTTCACCCAACCCACATTGTTCGATGCCCCAGGACATGGTAGGCCGCACAAATGTGTGATGAGGATGGAATTAGGGCACCCCCTACCATGCCCCACAGGTGGTAAAGCTATAAACGAACCGAGCAGCTAGTGAGTTCAGCTCATTAAAGCTCGGCTCGCGTTTCGTCTAGTGAACGAGCCGAGCTCGAGCTCCAGTTTTAGCTCGTTCAACAAAAACTTGGCTCGTTAAGGTCAACTCGATTATAGAAACTCGTTCAGTAAATGACTAGGTCATGTTCCACTAAGACTAGGTCATGTTCCACTAAGGTTCTTATTTTTTACGTACTTATTTTTCCTTTACGAAATATATCATTCTCTCACAATAATCATTTTTAATTCAAAAAATAAGTACTTATTAGCGGAACAAGAAGGTCGGCTCGTTAAGCCTCGAGCTCAAATTTTTGACTCGTTTAGTCAACGAGCCGAGCTCGACAAAGCTCGATTTGGCTCAGCTCGTTTCATTTACAGACCAACCCAGGGGCATCCGATAATCAAGGGAGAGAGAGAGAGAGAGAGAGAGAGAGAGAGAGAGATGCGAAGAGAGGGTTACCAGAGTCGGCATTGTCATTAGGTAGAGGATCTTCCATGTTTTGCGGCTTCCTGCACGGGATTTGGCTTTCTAGGGTTTTTTGGCCGTCCATTTATAGAGGGATTACGGGGAGATCCCAAGAAGCAGTTGTTAGAGCATCTCCAATCCATCCAAAATAGAGGATGGATGTAACACATTGAGAGAAGATTTTGTAATTTATTCCATTTTTTCTTCACTTTTTGTACTTTTTGGGAGAATCTTTGAGGGACCCATCATCCTTTTTAGAGTTTTGGAGGAATTTTGTACTCCAAATTTACTTTTGATCTTCCATTTTTAGAGGATCAAATTTACTTTTAGAGGACCAAACTCTAAAAAGGACGGTGGGTCCCTCAAAAATTCTCCCAAAAATTACAAAAAGTGAAGAAAAAAGAGAATAAATTATAAAATCTCCCCTTAATGTGTCACATCCATCCTCTATTTTGGAGAAATAGAGATGGATTGGAGATGCTCTTAATGGGTTTTGGCTTCTCAACGACTCAACCCAAAGTATATTTATTTTATATTTTTAAATTCAAAAATAATGTAAATTAAAAATTTTTAATTTTTTTATCATATAAAAGATCTTGATGAGAACTTTCAAACAAGATTTAAATTGCATATTTTTATATTTTAATAAATCTATAATTTTTTAAGCTTGAAATTGTCTTCTTAAAAAATAAGAGCTTTTTTTTTGCGTTCTAGAACGTGCCCTTAATCATTCGAAGCTATTTCAGTTAGTCAGGACTCTAAGAGTTTGAACCTTCCTACCTAAGCGTAGTTGTTCTTCCCTTCAATGGCCTTATTTCTTACTCTCTCCCCTTCAATGGCCTTATTTCTTACTCTCTCCGTCCCACTTTGTGGTGTCTGTTCTCTTTTTGGGACGTTTTTTGGGACGTCCCAAAAAATTGTTTACATCTCTTAATTTATAGTAATATTTTATATAATCCATATGAATCTCAATTATTTTTTTTAAATAAAGTTTTCAAAATCATAAAAAACTTTATAGATTGTGAGATATAAACAATTTTTTATAATATGCAAAAAATGAAACAGGCACAACAAAGTGGGACGGAGGAAGTATATATATTGATTGAGTTGTTAGATATTGTTATCTCGTAAACTCTCATAATTAATGAAGTGTCTCTCATATTGTTACTCTGTAATTCTTATATGAGGCCATCCACAGTGGCATAATCAAAAGCAAATTATTTTTAAAGTTAACAATATTAGGGTAAAATATGGCTCACAATGGTATAATCAAATTTAACAACATTCTTAGAAATAATCAAATTTTGGGCTTTGGATAACCAAAACTAGCAACATTTTTCAATAATCAAAATTTATAGATCTCACACCACATAAGTTAACTGGTTCTAAAATTTACATACACACGTGTTTCAAATGGTATTTTCTTCACCTGCTTTATATCTCATTTTCTTCAGCCATAAACTCTTTCTTTTTCTTTCCCTCCAAAAGTAAAGCTTATATCTTTCAATCATTTACAATTCAACTCATTGTCGCCGGATTAAGGTATTTCACTTTTTTTTTCCGTTTTTATTTTATTCTTTTTCGTTTCTCTTCTTGTGGTTGAGTACATGAAGAATTTTGCATTCATTTATAAATTCAAGAACACTTTTTTTTTTAAGTACATGATTTTTTTTCCAAATTCATAATATGAGGGAAGGAAGTCACCAATTTTTTCTCCAAAATTAAGGGAGAAAATCGATATATTTTTGCCAAAAAAAAAAACGTAAAGGAGGGAAGTGATCAATGGTGGAAAACATTTGTCGCCGCATTAAGGTATTTCACTTTTTTTTTTCCATTTTTATTTTATTCTTTTTTCGTTCCTCTCCCTGTGGTTGATTACATAAAGAACCTTACATTTTTTTACAAATTCAAGAACACTTTTTTTTTTTTTGAGTACATGAGTTTTTTTTCCAAATTCATAATATTAGGGAAGGAAGTCACCAATTTTTTTCCCAAATTCATAATATTAGGGAAGGAAGTCACCAATTTTTTTTCCAAAATTAAAGAAAAAAATCGATATATTTTTGCCAAAAAAAAGTGTAATGGAGGGAAGTGATCAATGGTGGAACACACAAGGGGAGAGAGAGTGAAATTGTAGTGTATCCCTTATTTTAGTTATGGACTAGAAGTGACCATTGTGGACCTCAACATTGTTAAGCTTAGCAACCTCTTAAATGGATAATCAAAAGCTGATGTGTCAACTTTTGACTATCCATTTTTTGTCATGCCACTGTGGATGGCTTGATGTAAATGATTTATTCTATGCATTGACAAAGAAAATAATAAGGAAAAAAACTTTAGTGGTATTTATTTTCATTAATTGGTTGGAATATGATAGGGACAAGTTTATCTTTTAAGTTTTTTCCAAATTCATATAGTAACCCTGTTTCTTTTCTTTTTTTTTAAGTACTTATTTCTCGCTTTACAAGATAAGTCATTCTCTCACAACATATCACCTTAACCTTTAATTCAAAAAATATGTACTTATTGAAAAAATAAGTGCTTATTTTAGTTAGGGGAATGGGGCCACTATTAAATCCTCCAGAGGAAGGCATAGGGTTTTTTTTGGGATAAATAATGCATTTTAAATAAGTACTTATTTTAATTAACGGAATGGGACCACTATTAAATCCTCCAAAGGAAGGCATAGGGTGTTTTTGGATAAATAATAAGGCTCTGTTCCAGAAACCTTCTTAAAAAATAAGTACTTATTTTGGAACTTTTAAAAAAAATAAGAATGGTCATTCCACAAAACCCAAATAAAAAGTTTATTTCACATTTTCAAACTCAAAAATAATATAAATGATCAATTTTTTTTGAACCGTATTAAAGATCTAAATGAAATCTATCAAACAAGATCCATATTGATAAGAAAATTATTTGTGTAAGCACATGATTTTTGAATTTAAAATTGTCTTCTTAAAAAATAAGGAGTTGTGCTATGGGTAATGGGCGCCGAGGAGGGAAATCATACCGACGGCCGCGCCGGGCCGTTTTCGGCCACCGAACGGCCGATCTGTGCCATCCAAAAATTCTATAAAAAAAAAACCGAGGGGGCCTCATATATACGAAAAAAGGGTGCTCGGATCAAGCATCCTACACACTTTGGATGCCGTTGATTCCAGCGTTGGCTCCCTCGGTTTTTTTTTATATAATTTTTGGACGGCTCGGATCGGCCATCCGGTGGCCAGAGATGGCCCGGCGCGGCCATCGGTACTATTTTCCTCCCCGGCTCCCATTGGTACCTATATAAATTCTGAAAAAATAAGTACCACCTTCTTATTTTTGTGGAATAAGCCTTATTATTGAACAAAAAATAAGTTCTTATTTATGTTCTAGAACGGGCCCTAAGTCATTTTAGCTTCTTTTTTTTGTCTTTATTTAGAATAAAAATTGCATTTGTTAGTTTTGTGTCAAATCTTTGTGAAATACTGGTTCGTCTTGACAAGAGGGATTGAAAAAGTGAAAATTTATGATATAAGCTTAAAATTTTTGGAATAAAGATAAAAATCAGCCAAAAAGCCAGAGCTTTTGGATTTCTTCCAAAAATTAAAAAAAATGAGTTTGGCCCCTGCGTTCACAAAATCCTAGCTCCATCCCTGCTTGGGTCTTAAACATCATTCTATCACATCACTAAGAAAAACAACTAGAGCTCTGCGAAATAGGATTCGATCTTTTCATAAACCTTCTAGGTGCAATGTTTAGAATTATATATGTATTTATTAACTTTAATCTCAACTTGCAGATATCTTCACCAAACCTTTAGGAAATAAACAAATTTCAATATCTAAGTGGCAAGTTGAGACTTCATGATATTCACTCTCCAACTTGCTTAATTGATTGATTGAAGATCCTTGATTGTAGGATAGAAATATTGTATATTTATCATTTCCTAGTTTAGTTTCTTTGTATATAAAGGGCTTTAAATCTTTGTAAAGTATTCATTCAAGAAATATAGAAATGATACCATGTTGGATTTTTTGGAGGGTTCTAACCTAAAATCAATTGGTAATAGGTGGAGTAATTTCTAGAATATATTAACCAAGCTTAAGTGGCTAAGATGAGCGATGTGGGATTAAGTTTAACACTCCCCCTCACGTGGAGGTACAAATTGAGGAAATCAGGAGATTTGACTCGGGCGACCCCTTACGTGCAACCCGGATATTCGTGAGGGTATGATTTGATGAAGCGATTGACTAGGGCAACAGAGACTTGACCACGCGAGGTAAAACCACCCAAGATCTAGCTTTAATACCATGTTGAATTTAGGAGAGCGAAAATTGAGAGAATATTTCTGTATTTCTTGAATGAATACTTGTCACGTCCCCGATTTTTAACATAAATAACAATTACTTTCAATAAATAAATTCCTCACTGTAATACAAATACCGAGCGGTTCTGGGGACACCTAAAAAAATACTCCAAAATACCCCCTAAAAAAATACTCCAAAATACCCCATCGAATTTCAATAATCCGAGTTGCTCAACGTAATCAGAACGTGATTTTAAGGGTACAAGCGAGAAATCAGCAAAAAAAAATAACCGGGAAGGGTTTCATCCGAACAGTTTTTATTGAACAGTTCAATAAAAAACTGCTCAAATCAAGCCCTTCCCAGTAATTTGTTTTTCCGATTTTTTGCAAGTACCCTTAAAATCATGTTCTGAATATATTGGGCGGCTCGGATCATCAAAATTTGATCAAAAACTATGAGATTGAGATTTGTGGTGTTTTTTTATATGTTTTTTTAGGAGTCCCCGGAACCGCTTCGATACAAATATTACCCAAAAGATCTTTCAATCACTTGTTCTCAAATTAAACCAACGGATTACATTTATGGCTCAAAGGCCCCAAGATATCAAAATACCCTTGTATCCAAGTCAATCATGAAAATAAATAAATAACGTTTATAGTTTGCAATAATCATTCTTCCAGAAGCTCTTGCTTCTTTGGCTTACCCCATGAGCCGGGGCTGATTTTAATTGATTTGAAATTTTTAATGACACCAATAACCCCATACGAAGTTGGAGTAATTCACTACAATCATTGTAACGACTCGGATTTTTCTTTTGCTCTATTTTTTTTTACAAATTTATAATGTTAAATTCTTAATTCAATAACTAATTAGATTGAGTTATTAATTATACATTATTATGTGTATAATTGATATTATTTTCACACTTATGTAGGATATATATTTATACTTTAGATATATAAGTATTCATACTCATCTCTTATCCTATCTACCCAAAATTCTATCAAAACCAGTCTTCTACTCCCCTTCAAACTCTCCATAAACTATATATCTCTCTCTCTCATTCCGCATTCCACCACCTCCATACTTATCCCCAATCCCCACTCCTCTCTCACAATACAACACTCCTAGTCCTCTGCATAAACAGAAACAAGAAAAGAGTGATCACACCCTTTTAATTTTCGTCCATATCATGTCCCTCTGTTCACAGTCTGTTTCTTCCTAGTTGCTGTCGTTTTTAGGCCTAAGTTTCTTCACAAATGTTGTAGAGGGCGTCGAGGGCTTCGATTTCGACCCAAGAATCACCCAAAACGGTCAAGGATTGATAGAGTTATCGCTGTCCAAAGATCAGTGAAATTCTCGGATTTCTGTTTCCAGACAGCAAACAGGACTTATGAAAACCCCCACTTTTCTCCTAATTCGAATGGTTTTCGGGTTTCGACTTCTTCACAAAAGTTGTAGGGCGTTTCAAGATCTTCGCGTTAGATACAAGAATCGTCCAAAACGGCAGAGGTTTGGTCAAGTTATTCCCAGTCCAAAGTTGCTGCTAGAATACCGATCTTTCGCCTCAAACGAAAACTCACCGGACTCCACCGAATCGTTTTGTCCGGATTAAAGGTAGATTAATCCTTCTCCTACTTTTCCCTAAGTATATGTACTCTTTACATGAGGATTTTTAACAAGTTTCAATTGCTAAAATCGAATCCACGAATCAAAATCATATAGTCCGACGTTTTCCCCCTGTTTTTCGAAAACCCACTGTTCCTGGACGTATTGTTTTTGAATATTAACACTAAAAATACAGTTAACCCCTTTAGGCTATTGAATGTATTGTTTCGGTCCAAAATTTAATGATACGTTATTTACAAATTACAGTTTTAAACCCGAGATGGTTAACTGTACAGTTTCGACCCATTGTTATATTATCACTAATATGGTAATCTAACTTCATAAATCGACTAATAAAAGCATAGACTTACTAATATTTGAATAAAATTATTATTTATTTATTTAATATTTGATAAAAGTTTCTTGTATTGTTATTAACTTTTGACCATACAAGACTAAGGGCAACGACCGTTCATAAAAAGTTACGTGATTGCCTCGCTTGTTGTTTGTTTATTTCAATTATTATTTTGGTAATATGCATATTGTTCAAACTTTTGCTTGACATGCTAGATTGGATCCTAGAGACATGGGGTGGTATGCGAATAGAATTCACCTAGACGATACTAAGTAATGGATGAATTGGAAAATTTTATTTTTAGATTGCCTACAGGCGTGATTTTGAGATATGATGAGATCTGTGATGAGATTGAAACTGGCGAGTGTCCAGTGATGAATTGATAAACTGGCGTGTGTCCAGTGATGATTGTGAAGTGATTTGTGAAGTGGTGTATAAGATAGGCGAATCCTAGTTGTGATTCAGGCATGATAAGCTTTGCCCTTGTTGTAGTTATTGGGGTGCACACTCGGTATATAACTTAGGTGTATCTGCGACAGCAAAGGGAAGTGACCTAATGGGACCGAACATGGCTAGCGGTTGGGGAGGAAAGATCTTGTGGAGAGATCTTAGATTTCACATTAAGTTAATGGATAGTAATAACTGGTTTATATGGAAAAATCTCTGTTTTACTTGTCGCATCCTTATTATTCGATTACTTGTTAGCTGTAAAGTAAGAGGGGTAGTTGGGTTGGATTATTCAACTGGGTGATTTATCACTCACGGATACGTCTGTATCCTGGCAAATCGTTTGCTTCGGCGATCAATTTGCCAGTGGGCGCAGGATTCAATGGAGAGGATTCAAAGATGGTGCAGTTCGAGACAGAAAGAATATCAGGAACGAAGATCGAATATGCTTCGAATTTGTATCAAGCCTAGAGTCAGCTCTGAAGTTAATGTATTTTGAATCAGTAAATTTATCTTGCGACTGTAATAGCTAAACTTTATTTTGGAAAATTATAATTATTTAGCAAATTTTTTTAAGATTTTATTTTATATTACTTCCGAAAAATCGGGGCGTTACAAATGGTATCAGAGCCTTGGTTCAACACTTGGCCTTGGGTAGATTGAGTAGACCACATTCTAAGAGCGTAAATCCGAATAGCTAAACGTTTACTGTATCTATAACTTTCCTAAACTACGATACATCTTACCTAATTATATCATATAAATATTTTATTTACCTGTCGCAATTCAAACTCCGAGAAGTGACGAAATCGACGTTGACTTCGATCAGAAGGAAGCGACAGAGGAGCCTTTTCCCTTTTATCATTTGTTGGTTGATCAAACGAGACGAAGAATCCCAGTATGAAGAAGGCAAAGAGACAAATCTGGACAATGGAGGATAAGGTATTGTCGAAAGAGGCTACTCAATAAATAGAGTACCTATCGAAGAAGAATTTCCTTTCTCTAGGCGGATAATGATCGAAAGTAGGATAGGATCAGTGTGAGAATGTTGTTGCACGCACTTCCTTTTGATAACCAAATATTTAAAAACCTTAAGACCCTAAACCTAACCTCCTAGAGCAGTCATTACAAGATTGGCATAAAGGGTCAACAATATCATTCTCTATCGTCACTTTGTCAATCCCACCAAAAGGACAATACGTGTAGCCTTGATGCCAACGACAACGCAGCCTACATCGATAACAATGATTAGGTGAATTCCGAGATCAATGCCAACTCAAATCCCAACGCAAGATAGAGTATCAACTGCGTTGCGCAACTCATACTAGCAATTACTGACTACACCTAAACTCCAACCTCAAGCTCCAAACAACCCCTCGATGGATAGATCATAGTGGAAGGAGTCTTGACCTACATTTAGCCTGTGATTCTTAGGTCACAAGAGAAATTAACTTTGACGTCAAGGTTCAACTATTAGCCAACTGCACTATTATCAAAAGTGATAAAGAGAAGCGAAAAATCATTTTCGCAAGTGAGGTCTTACTCATTTAAGGGGGGTAGACAAGACTTTTCTGCACCCAACGCGCACAAAGCAAGGTGGCGTGATAAGCCCTCTGAATGAGTAGCAAGACTCAAGTTGAAAGAATTGGATCGTATGGAGTTGGGCCTTCCTCACATCATCTGCGAATACAAATGTTCCTTGAGAAATTACCAAGATTACGGCCACCAAGAGAAATCGATCTCACTATCGAGCTATAGCCCGGTACGACTCCAATTTTCATGGGCCGTATCAGATGACTCCAACAGAGCTACGCAAGTTGAAAACGCAACTGCAGGAATTTTTAGGAAAAAGTTTTATCCGACCCAGTACCTCACTATGGGGAGCCCTTGCCTATTTGTCCAGAAGAAAGAAGAAACGCTCCAACTTTGTATCGACTACTGCCAACTCAACAAAACCACAATAAAAAAAAAACACCGATACCCTCCACCGAGAATAGACGACTTGTTGAGAAGGTCGACTTGTTTCTCAAAGATTGATCTAAGGTCTGGAATATCGCCAATTGTGAATTCGAGATTGTGATATACCTAAGACGGCATTCTGCACACGTTACGGACACTATGAGTTCATAGTCATGCCTTTCGGATTAACCAATGATCCTGCAGTTTTCATGTGCCTGATGAACCAAATTTTCACGCCGTACTTGGACAAATTTGTGGTAGTATTCATCGATGACATCCTTGTATACTCTCCAACGGATAGAGAACACGAAGACCACTTGAGAATTGTCTTACAAGTACTCCAAGGGACCAAGAGAATCATCTGTATGCAAAAGCCAGCAAGTGTGAATTCTAGATGAAAGAAGTCAAATTCCTAGGACACTTAGTGTCAGAGAAAGGAATCTCAGCAGATGACAGTAAGGTAGAAGCGGTCATGGGCTGGAAAAGACCCTCAACAGTGTTCGAGATTAGAGATTTCTTGGGATTAGCTGGCTACCACAGAAGGTTCACTCAAGATTTCTCTATTTTGGTTAACCCATTGACTCGACTGACCTAAAAGAGGTTACGTTCGAGTGGAGCGAGGCATGTGAAAAATCGTTCCAAGAACTTAAGAACAGATTAACCAGTGCCCCTATATTAACCATTTCCGAGCGGAACGTGGGGTATACAGTGTAATACGATGCATTCAAAAACGGATTGAGAGTTGTACTCATGCAAAATAGAAGGGTCGTTGCTTCCGGATTCTGACAATTGAGACCGCATGAAAAGAATTATCCAACTCACGATTTGGAGCTAGCGATAGTAGTAGTCGCCCCAAGATCTTAATGACATTATCTATACGGAGAGCAGTTTGAGGAAAGGCAAACGAGGTCGCTGATGCGCTGAGTCAAAAGAACCAAGGACAAGTGATTGGTTTAGCTATGAGAGAATGGAAGATGATGGAAGACCTTAACGGATTCAAGCTTCAGCCAACCGCAAAAGGCACCGACGGGTGTCTCTTCACCGTGATCGCAACTCCTGCCTTACACCGAGATATTCTTTTAGCCCAAATCTTTGAACAAGAATGCGACTTCATTCGACATCAACTCTCAATTGGAAAAGCAACAGCCGGGTGGGAGATCCACGTTGATAAGAGCCTTCGCTTCGAGGAAAGAATTTTTGTACCAGACATCGGTACCCTCCGTGAAGCAGTACTTAAGGAGTTCCATTCTTTCAATTGCACCGTCCACCAGAAGAGCACCAAGACGTACCAAGATCTCCGCTGACAATACTGGTGGGGTAGAACAAAGGATGTAGCCAAATACGTTTCGACATGTCTCACATACCAACAAGTAAAAGTAGAATATCAGAAACCGATGGGACTCTACAACCTACCTATACTCGGATGGAAATAGGAATACATCACCATGAATTTTGAGACGAGACTGCCTAGGTCTCCACAATTGAACACTTCCTTTTATGTGATAGTGCTTCGCTTACTCTGATGATAATGTGGAATAATACCCTAAGCGTAAGGTTTAACACGTCGATTGAAGCATAATAAACCGGAAATCCGGGATCGTACCCAAGGGAATAATTATATGACTTGATCGGATTTGTAGATGCAAGTAAGGGGCTTTCGGCTTTAAGACAGCCAACTTTGTTTTACTTTAAACGGTGGAAATAAAAGGACTAAATTAAAAAACGAATTAACTAGAGAAAAGATAGGCTAGGTCTGGGAATTATCAACACTCAAGACTTGAGCTAAATCACATTCTTCACCCAATTACACAATTTAAGAAACTTGATTAAAGTTCTCAAATTGGAAGATAAAATGATTTGAGAACCAAGCTAGCTCTAGAATTCATTTGGCAAATACCTCGAGCGATAGAGCTCTAAGCATCATGTGTGGTGGGTAGCGATGCTCCCACCTACACATGATCAAAGAGGTTAACACCTCGGTAATTTGTCAAACAAATCCGAACCCCACATCAATTTTCAAATCAAAGTTTAAAGCTTTATTGGGTGCAAAATGCAATTTTAGCCCAAGCCATGAGATGCTAATCATCCCATGACCTAACCTTTGAAACTACTCACTCATATCTAGAGAGACAAAAGCAAGTGAAAAACTACTTACCATAATTGAAAATAACAAGACTAGAAAAAAATTAGAGATTAAGATAGATCGGGAGAAAATAAACAACTTTAATTAAAGCAACAATGTCAAAAACTAACAACTAAAGGCAGGAATTGAAATATTCAAAATTGAAAAATGAAGAACACTCAAGAACAATTTGAATTGCAATGAAATCTAATCTAGATCTAGAAATTATGCTACTTGAATCTATCTACTTGTTTGTACAAAACAATGACATAAGCTTTTATACTCTTGGTGATCCGCGCTTGGAATATTCCCAAGATGCTCCGAAAATCCACCTCTAAGCCCCTCGGCATCGATGGCAACGGCCTTAGGGTGCTCTGCTAACATGCTCGGCATCGATGGACCTTGAAACCTTACATCGATGCCGAAGTCCATAGCTCAGATTTTCTTAAGTGCTTCGGCATCGATGGATCTCCATTCTTCCCATCGATGCCGAACCCCATAGCTCGGCGCTCTGGCCTGCTGCTGCCTTGGCCATCTACTTCTTGCTCGGGCAAATCTGGTGCTGCTTGGGCAATGACAACTTCTGCTCGGGCAAATCAGGTTCTGCCTTGGCCATCGAACATTTGCTCGGGCAAATCAGCTTCTGCTCGGGCGAATCCTTGGCCATCGGGTTGTTTTTCCGCCTTGACATGCCTTAGGCCTTTAAAGCTCTTTATTTGATGGCTTTTCTGCAAAACAAAACTAGCACGCTCTACGAGCCAACTTAGATAAAAACAACTAATTAACAATTAGATTAAGCTAAAAATAGACTCCAGTGCACCCTCCATTACATTCTCGGGTGCTTATCAGATAGTCAACTGTTTGACTAGATACACACACTTATACCAAAGCGTATGATGGATTCAATGGACACTCTCAGCTGACTCTACATTCGAGAAATCATGCGATTACACGGTGCATCGTATATATGTGATCGTGATTCATGATTCACGTTGACCTTTTCAGAAAAGCCTGCAGAAGTATTGAGAACCGATCTTTGTCTCCGCATTGTCTTCCATCCGCAAACAGACGAACAATCTTAAAAGACGGTCCAGATCTTAGAAGACATGCTCTGCGCTTGTGCCCTAGACTTTAAAAGAAGTTGGGAACGACATCTGCCTCTAGTCAAGTTTGCCTATAACAATAACTATCAATTCAGCATAGAAATGACACCATACTTTGTAGGAGCGACCCTGTGAATCGCCGATTTGATTGGACTAAACTAGGAGAAACAAACCTGTTAAAACCAGAGTTAGTTCGAAAGACAACAGGAAAGGTCAAGACCATTAGCCAATGACTTTTGGCCGCACAAAGTCGACAAAAGAGCTCCGCCGATAGAAGGACTAGACCGCTGACCTTTTAGATTGGAGAGCTTGTGTTCTTAAAAATCCGGCCACAACGGGGAGTTATTTGATTTGGAAAAGAAAAAAAAAAGAAGAAAGAAAGAAAGTAGGAAAACTATCATTGTGCTACATTGGACCTTTTGAAAATTTGGAGAAGATTGGGAAAGTAGTATATCGTTTGGCACTGCCGCCACAATTGAAGCGAGTCTATAATGTGTTCCACATGTCCATACTCCAAAAATACATGTCCTACATCAATAATTGGGAACGAAGACATCACCCTCAAAGAACAACCAGTGGAGATCTAGGATCATAGTGAGAAGTACATCTGAGGCAAAACCATTCAACTCGTCCAAATCCTTTGGCGACTTCGAAGAATTGATGAATCAACGTGGGAACGACAAGATACTATGCACACAAACTACCCTCGTATGTTTCTACTAGAACTTACACCCTAATTTCGAGGACGAAATTTTGTTAAGGGGGGTAGGTTGTAACGACCCGGATTTTTCATTTGCTCTATTTTTTTTTATACAAATTTATAATGTTAAATTCTTAATTCAATAACTAATTAGATTGAGTTATTAATTATACATTATTATGTGTATAATTGATATTATTTTCACACTTATATAGGATATATATTTATACTTTAGATATATAAGTATCCATACTCATCTCTTATCGTATCTAACCAAAATTCTTTCAAAATCAGTCTTCCACTCCCCTTCAAACTCTCCCTAAACTATATCTCTCTCTCCTTCCGCATTCCACCACCTCCATACTTATCCCCAATCCCCACTCCTCTCTCACAATACAATACTCCTAGTCCACTACATAAATAGAAACAATAAAAGAGGGATCACACCCTTTTAATTTTTGTCCATATCATGTCCATCTGTTCACGGTCTGTTTCTTCCTCGTTGCTGTCGTTTTTAGGCCTAAGTTTCTTCACAAATGTTATAGAGGGCGTCGAGAGCTTCGATTTCGACCCAAGAATCACCCAAAACGGTCAAGGATTGATAGAGTTATCGCTGTCCAAAGATCAGTGAAATTCTCGGATTTCTGTTTCCGGACAGCAAACAGGACTTATGAAAACCCCCACTTTTCTTCTAATTCGAATGGTTTTCGGGCTCCGACTTCTTTACAAAAGTTGTAGGGCGTTTCAAGATCTTCGTGTTAGACACAAGAATCGTCCAAAACGGCAGAGGTTTGGTTAAGGTATTCCAGTCCAAAGTTTCTGCTAGATTACCGATTTTTCGCCACCAAACGAAAATCCACTAGACTCCACCAAATCGTTTTGTCCGGATTAAAGGTAGATTAATCCTTCTCCTACTTCTCCCTAAATATATGTACTCTTTACATGAGGATTTTTAACAAGTTTCAATTGCTAAAATTGAACCCACGAATCAAAATCATATAGTCCGACGTTATTCCCCTGTTTTTCAAAAAACCCACTGTTCCTGGACGTATTGTTTTTGAAAATTAACACTAAAAATACAGTTAACCCCTTTAGGCTATTGAATGTATTGTTTCGGTCCAAAATTTAATGATACGTTATTTACAAATTGCAGTTTTAAACTTGAGATGGTTAACTGTACAGTTTCGACCCATTGTTATATTATCACTAATATGGTAATCTAACTTCATAAATCGACTAATAAAAGCATAGACTTACTAATATTTGAATAAAATTATTATTTATTTATTTATTTTTGATCAAAGTTTCTTGTATTGTTATTAACTTTTGACCATACAAGACTAAGGGCAACGGCCCGTTCATAAAAAGTTACGTGATTGCCTCGCTTGTTTGTTTATTTCAATTATTATTTTGGTAATATGCATATTGTTCAAACTCTTGCTTGACATGCAAGATTGGACCCTAGAGACATAGGGTGGTATGTGAATAGAATTCACCTAGACGATGCTAGGTAATGGATGAATTGGAAAGTTTTATTTTTAGATTGCATGCAGGCGTGATTTTGAGGTATGATGAGATTTGTGATGAGATTGAAACTGACGAGTATCCAGTGATGAATTGATAAACTGGCATGTGTCCAGTGATGATTGTGAAGTGATTAGTGAAGTGGTGTATAAGATAGGCGAACCCTAGTTGTGATTCAGGCATGATAAGCTTTCTCCTTGTTGTAGTTATTGGGGTGCACACTCGGTACATAACTTAGGTGTATTTGCGACAGCAAAGGGAAGTGACCTCATGGGACCGAGCATGGCTAGCAGTTGGGGAGGAAAGATCTCGTGGAGAGATCTTAGATTTCACATTAGATTAATAGATAGTAATAACTGGTTTATATGAAAAAATCTTTGTTTTACTTGTCGCATCCTTATTATCTGATTACTTGTTAGCTGTAAAGTAAAAGGGGTAGTTGGGTTGGATTATTCTACTGGGTGATTTATCACTCACGAATACGTCTGTATCCTGGCAAAATCGTTTGCTTCGGCGATCAATTTGTCAGTGGGCGCAGGATTCAATGGAGAGGATTCAAAGATGGTGCAGTTCGACATGGAAAGAATATCAGGAACGAAGATCGAATATGCTTCGGATTTGTATCAAGCCTAGAGTCAGCTCTGAAGTTAATGTATTTTGAATCAGTAAATTTATCTTGTGACTGTAATAGCTAAACTTTATTTTGAAAAATTATAATTATTTAGCAAATTTTTTTAAGATTTTATTTTATATTACTTTCGGAAAATTGGGGCGTTACAATCACACTAATATTGCACTATGGATTGTTGGTTTGAAGATGATTCAGACAATTTGAACTAATGAAGAATTATTTCTTGCTCATAGGACATTCTACACCACACATTTGTGTGTGTTCCACCTTCAAAAGTGTGGCTCCCATACTAATGTATGGTAAAGAAGACTCCTGAGAACAACGTGGCAAGATCACCGAATAATCACTCTGGTCATCACTGGAAAATTGGTCTTTTAGCTAGGAACCAAGTGCTACAAAACTGGCCATGAGTTTGTGATTGGTATTAAGTCAAATATCATGCAGCAAAGTATCAGATTTAGCTAACAACCCTGTTTCCAAAGGAACTTTGTTTTGAGATTTGAATGAATTTGTCTCAAATTCGTCCGCAACCCCTTTACTTTTTATATATATACACTACTTGACTGTTACTCCATTTGCAACGTATGAAGTGAAATAACACTCCCCATAGAAAGAAAAAAAAATGGAATAACACTATCATAGTCACTTTAAATAATTTCTTTCTAAGAACAAAAAAATCATGTTATGTGATTTTAATAGTCGGGACTTTTTTTTTTAGCATAACTAACTAAATTATGAACTCTATTTTAAATATACATGATAAATATTCAAAAATTCCATTTCTGTCAATTTTTTCCTCCTTTTATTGTAGCCCTGCCCGAGTAGAGATCCTCTCTTCGTGCGATATCGAAATAAGCATCCTCTAATAAGTTGTATGCTTAGGGGATTTCATTACAAGATAGTATCACAAGAAATAATCACGTGCGATATAGTAATAAGAGAAAACAAGCCATGGTGGCTGAAACATAACTTTAATAACCTAGAGGACCAAATTGTAACGAGAACAATAACTTATTAATATTGTTCCCGTATCGACAAGCATACCGTTTTCTCTACTAAAACAATACGTAATGGTACTGATGTATATTTCGGTACTGTTCCGGAGTATATTTTGGTACCGTTCCGGATTAACGATAATATATATTTTATATATTTTAGTAGATGTACAAAAAACTAAAAAAAACTTATCAAAATAGAGGTGTAAATTAAACGGTCTTTCTATTGTCAGCCCAGTGGGTTGACAATAAGCACACAAGAGAATAAGAAAAATTCATATTTCTATATATTTTTTTACACTTTTTAATATACATTCATACTTCTTATTGTCAGCCCAGTGAACTGATTTTAGATTTTTCCTAAATTAAATTCTCACACTTTGTTTAACATGAGAAACCTTCGATGTAGATCTCAAACATCAATCTTGGAAGAACTAACTTAAACCAATGGATACAATAGTAAACTTCTTCTTAAGAGTCACAAGGCATGATTAATTCAACTTACACATTCCGATTAAGTTTATAAATTTCACATTTGTCCCAATTAAGCCCCATTTTGAACTGCTACATGTTTATCATGCTTTAAGGCAACAAAAATGGGACCTCACTAGCACTCATGACGGTGAAATTAAGCTACTAAAGAAACTTAACGGGCTAAATAACATATGTTTATTATATGCAACACGAGCTATTGAGTTGGTTCTTAAGGAATGAAGATGATCTCTCAATGGCTCGCAACATTTTTTTAAAGTCAAGGCTTTGCTCAAGGATGAGAATAGATCAGCTTCAAAATATTGATGCACGTTATGATCGTTAAGCACTAGGGCTCCGTTTGTTTCGATGGAAAATATTTTACAATGTAAAATGTTTTTCATGTAAAATATTTAAAAAAAAAAACAAACTATAAACTTTTATTTTTTGGTATTTGGTTGGCACATACAAAATATTTTCCAAAATAAAGGTAGATTGTTGGTTTAGAAATATTTTAATCGAGTAAGCTCCCTCTCTTCCTCGTCCACTCTCTTGTTAATACGTAGTTTTGGGAAATGTCGGACCATCGGAAGTGAAATGCAAAAATGACTTATGGCCAAAATTAGAGGAAAACGATTTCACTTTGTTGGTTAAAATGTTTTACCTTAAAAATATTTTCCTCCTTTTTCTAGCGAAACAATGAAAAACAGGTAAATATTTTACCTTCAAATAAATGGAGCCTAATTGTCTTTCTGAGCATAATTATTCTTTCTTCTACGACCACTTTCCGTTTTATTCTTTCACTCTGAAGATTTAGGCAAGTTACTTTTCGAGAGTGAGAGGGGTGATAAGTTAGTTTTCTCAACCTTGAAGGGTTTGAGGTTGAGGTTGGGTTAAGTGGCTAGGTTGCCGTTTAATTATCAAGACAACACTGAGGGGTTGTTGGGCTAAATAAGTTAAATGACTTTATTTTTTTATTTTTATTCAAATTTTTTATGCATTTGTTAGTTTTTCGTCAATTTTTTGTGAATTATTGACTCTTCACGACGAGAGAAATCTAAAAGGTTAAAAATTATGATTGAAACCTAAATTTTTTTAATGAAGACAAAAATAAGTCAATAAGCCAATATTTTCGTCTTTAGTCAAAATAATTTGGATTTCGATCATAATTTTGTACTTTTTAGATTTCTCTTGTCATGACGAAGCAATAATCCATAAAAAATTGATGAAAAACTAACAAATACAAAAAAAATTAAATAAAAATAGAAAAATAAGCCATTTGACTTATTTAGCTGAGCAATCCTGAGTAGCCTTTTGAGACATCTACAACAACCTGCAATGGTAGCATCCAACATAATATAAATCCCTTCTGATGAACAAGTAAGAAACCACCTTCTATTTTAATGATTATGGATAGTTTCAAGCTCATATCATTATCTAGAGTCAGATTACAACGTTACAGAATAAATTTTTTTTTTAATCTTTGTAACTTCCTAATATTTAGGTTGAAATTATTTAGTACCTTTTTCAAGATTGTTTTATTAGAATTTCCCAAATTTTAAAATGGTTGAAAATCAAGAATTATTTATGCTAAAAAGGTAATATGATACGTAACCCAAAAGCCACTTCAAAAAAAATGGTGTGAATATATTTTTGAAATTAGAAAATCAAGCTCAGTCCCCGATGTATTTCGTATTTCCTAAGCTCAATCCTATCATTATAAATTCTTACTAAGTGTAGCCACTCCAAATTTAATTATACATATTTCCTAAGCTCAGTCCCCAATGTATTTCCAATTAATAATTCTGTTCACAACACTCGAATAAGTTATTTAATTGATCTTGGGTGATTTCGATAATGGTCTTTGAGGGTGTTTGGATGGTTTTTTTTTTACATTTTCACATGGTAACTGATATTGCCACGACTCCAATTGTTGGAGCCATGACTAATAAGCTGAAAACCCATATTTACCCTCTCCTCTTTGAAGACATCACTGTTTTCTCCTTTCATGTCTTTCTTTTGTCTCCCTACTCCACTGAAACTCTCCCCACCATTACCCCTCTCTAAACAGGACCATCAACTATCCATTCCTTTTTTAGTTTGTTCGATACATCACTCCACCTTCTACATCAGTCTCTTACCAATTTGATTGTTCAACAGAAGAGATGACTTCTATTTTGCTTTTATTGAATTAGGCTAGATTAATAGAACACCTAATTGATATGTAATACTCTGTTCATAGCTAAAATGGGTCTTCCCAAATGACAATTTTATCGATATTTCATCAGAACCCATCTGACTTTTCGGTTTTGCTATTGTTAGTCCAGTAGGTTGACGATAAACACACTAGAAGACAAGAAAAACACGTATTTATGTATACTTTTTACATTCTATAATGCTCATTCCCGCACCTACTATTTGTAAGCTCAATAGACTGATTTTAAAATTTTCCTTGACTTTTTTATAACCTAGCGGCAGCACGGTTGAAGTGTGCTGCCAACTGTGTAGAGTTTGTGAGACGCGTTATAACAGAAAGTACAATGAGTGAAGTGCAAATTTCAAATTGCTCTTAAACACAAACATAATCACCGCCTCTGGCTCCATAAAAGACCCACAACGGTCGAAACCCCTTTTTTCTTCTCTCTCAAGTCTCAGACAATCTCCTCAAACCCCTTATCTCCATCGTTCTCTTCTCCCCATTCGAACAATCACTACTATTATGGATCTCCTACAGACCTACGCAGAACACGACATGGACGACAGACGACCACCACCACCTCCAGCAACAAGACAAGTCAATACCAAACCCGAGTTCCACCGCATCCTCTCCCCTCCGCACCCTCCCTTCCATATCCGCCGCCCCCAAAGTTGACGACACCATGCTCGCGGAGGAGTACGCGAAGAAGGAGGATGAGAAGAAAGGGGATCGCGAAGAAGGAGTATTCGCTTCTACTACGGACGACGAGTTCGGGTCAGACCAAGTTTTTTTTTTTTCCTTTTTTCCTTAAGAATTTCCGTGTATTGTTGAACTTCTTCTTGAAGAGCTTTCCGACTTTGAATTGAACCTAAAAGAAGAAGAAGAAGACCTTTCGGAACACCGTTGTGTCGGCTCTCTTTCTCTTTCTCTTTCTCTTTCGAATAAGGGTTTCAGGGAGTATTAGTATTTAGGGCTTCTAATTATATTGTTGATGTTTGTATTTGATTTACTGACTTATGGTTTCTGATTATTAACTATTATAATTATTTCAGGAAATATTGATTGTTGATTTGATTCAGCCAAGCTTGGCTCCCCGATGATGTACTCTTTTATTCACTGTGGGCATGCAGCAGCTTCAAATGAGTGTGATTTAATGCCGCCCATGCATGGATTCTCATGCTATAAACCTGTATGTATCTATTTATGTGTTCTGTTTGAATCTCCTTCATATTGGTGGGATTTTTGAGTGGGATATCTAATTTCTAACATATGTTCATGTAAGGTTGTTCGGTTTGAAACACCACCTCTTAGAGCTTCGCTAAGAGACTTTTTCAGTCCTCGAAAGCAAGTAGCTGTAGCTTCCTCTTCGGCTACAATGAAATAGCGTGAAATAAAACATAAAAGTTAAAGTTTGTTACTAGACCAAAGTTTAGAGACTTTTATGCAAGCAAAGGGCACACACTTCAGTTGAAAAATAAAAGTCTAATCAGGCGTTGAGGTCCGACCCGTTTCATGGCGGGGCACCCGGAGGCCCACGGAGATAGACTCTCTCTCTCTCTCTCTGTTCAGGTAACTGTGGTTGCAGCCATGGCGGAGTCACTTTTCGGCTTATTATTCACTGATCTGAGCCTTGGTTTTTCTTTCCCCTAGCATTAATACATTACAATGGTATATACAAGTAAATGTATACATATAAAAATCGAAGAGTTGGCTGGTGGTTAAAGCCTTGACCCCTTTGGATGGAGGGATTTCATGAGAAAAGAAAGGAAAGGGTTATGGTTTCTTGTGAAATCACTCATTTGGATTGAGCATTTTGGTGACAAATTAGAGAAAATTACAGAAAAGAAATTTTTTGTTTGGCTCTTCCCCTTTCTTATCTCGTCCTTTCTCACCATCCAAAGTGTAGGGTTTGCTACCTCCAAGTGCTACAAGCTCCTTTGGGGCTGAATGAGTTTGGGGCCAGTTCATTCAGTCAGGGCTTATTCACGGCTTTGTCCCTACTTCAGTTGGGATTTTGGCCTACGATAGTGGACTGTGGTCAGTCACCCAGGATTGCGTGTAAGCTGACCCGACACCTGAAATATCAAAAAAGGTGTATACGTATAAATATGTGTGTATGCATGTGTGAGCTGATGGTGAATATGTTGGAGGAGACTTGGGTAACGGGTTAATCTTATGTTCTGATTTGTTTTGGCGGTTTCATTCCGCGAGAGCTAGTTTGGGTAGGATAATGTTTTTTCTATTGTTCATATAGAGGAAAATTAATGATTCTGCTATGGGATTTGTTTGATTTTTCAACTTAATTATTTGCTGTATTTGAATCCCGGAAAATGATATGTAGCGGTAGACATAGCAGTAGAATATGGGTTGGAGTTGCTCTTATGGTCCTCTAAAGGAAGTTCAAGGTCATATTAACTAGGAATTTAAGCTTACTGGAATGTTTCTTTGGGTGGGATTAGCACAGATTGCACTATCTATGCACAGGATTTTATATCGGTGTTTGGTTAGAATTTTTGTGGTCGGATTTGACGAACATGTATCTGATGGTAGATTCCACAAAAGAGGGATATATATGCCATTGGGTTTGTGTGGTATTATTGATCCCTCTCTGTTGGTTCTACAGTTCTACTGGACTGCATGTCCTATCGGATAACATAGGCCTTTCACTATTAGTCTAGTCAAACTAGCGGGCTATAAATTAGGAAACATCCGAAACAATGATGCACACTTTTAAGCAACTTCTGTGTTCTGAGATCAAAGTTGTGTGCAAATAGAATCACTCTAAAGAATTTCTGGATAATGAACTTGATCTCGATCCCTTAATCTCATTAGAGCCTACGATTTCAGTTCCATCAAGAGAATCAACAACCCTTCGTATATGCATGCATGTGTATGTGTTCCCCAAATGGGGTGTTTGGGAGCCCATTATTTTTTAGTTTGTGGACTGTCGATTGTAGATTATTGGTTGTAGGATTATAAGTAGAATCCTTGAAAATGGGTTTGGCTCCAAAACACACAAAAGCCAAAAATACAGAACTCCAAATGGAAAAATGAAGTAGCTAAACAGGCCGAAATGTGGAGATTAGTTTGCTTGTTCCTTCTTTCTTTCTTTTCTAGTTTTCGTTTCTTCTTCTTCTGATGCTATTGTTGATATATACTGGAACAATGAGCTCTGAAGAACCTATTATAAGAGGCTGTGATGATATTCTTCTCGGGTTCACATGTTGAGAAGATGGGTCCCATTACATGGCAGGGCAACTGATGTTGCAGCCATGGAGGGAAAGTCCTCTCTCCTACTGTCAAAATACTGATCTGAGCCTCACCTTTTCTATCAATTTATCCCCACATTTCATTGGTGATTCTGAGGCAAGGATCAAAATGGTGTATATTTAGAAGTACCCCAAACTGCTCAAGAAAACTTTTTTTTGAAAGCGACAGCGAAGGATATTGTCGTGCTTCAGATACTGAACTCGGAGAATGAGGCTAATAAGCAGATAGACGGGATGTTTCTATGGGAGGTTGCTCCTCTCTGAAAAAAGATGATCTTGATCTCTTAATCAGATCATCAAAGCCTATGTTTTCAGTTCCATATACAAAATCAACAGCCCTTTGTGTACGTTTGTGTGTATGTATATATCTGTGTGTGTGAGTTTGCTAGTAGTATTTGATTTTTGACCAAACAAAACCTTCAGTCAAACAAATGTCCGGTGATGGCAAGAACAGATACTTCTCAGTTCTCACTCAGTATCAGTGTAAACACGATTGTGTTTCTCAGCCCTAAATTACTAATCGATCAGGAAAAAATCTACACCAAATCTTAATCTTAGTAAAGCAAAGCCCTGTATGGTCTGGCAACACAGGAATTGATAGCGTGCAGGTGAGAGTCGAACCATGACCAAAGGCTTCCTTGAGCGCCCTTGGTTATTAGGTGACTATCCCTGTGCCAATTCCTGTGGCTTGCAAGGGTTCTTTGCCGTATGATGTTTTTAAAAGCATCCCAGTCAAAACCAATTGGCAATGAGTGGAGAAGCCGCCAAGGCTCATATACTAGTTTTGGTCCTTGGAGGGTTCTTTGCCGTATGATGTTTGTTAAAGCATCCCAGTCAAAACCAATTGGCAATGAGTAGAGAAGCCGCCAAGGCTTATATACACTAGTTTTGGAGGAGATAATTAACCGATGTGGGACAAATTCCATCGATGTTGTTGTCGCTGTACTAATAATGAGAGATGGATATATAGATAGAGAGATGGATATATTCATGGATTTGAACTCAAAGAATGAGGCTCAATTGGAGAGAAGTGTGTTTCTAAGGGTGGTTGCTCCTTCGGTAATTTGATGAGCCTATGATTTCAGTTCAATTAACAGCCCTGTATATATTTGCATTGTACGATTAGTGGTGATATAAGGATATATACTTCCTCCATCCCAATGTGTTTTTTTCACATTTCCCTTGGTGGATATATATGGACAGAGCGAAAGAACCTATATTGCTGAATAATTTCCCCTTGTATGAAAGGGGCTGTGATGATATTTTTTCGGAGGACATAGGTTGAGAAGATGGAACCCCGTTCATGGCGGAGCAACTAATGTTGCAGCCATGGTGGGAAAATCCTTATTTTCTCCCATCCAAATACAAATCTGAGCCTCACATTTTCCGTCAATCTATCTCCACATTTCATTGGAGCTGATGATTTTCAGGTGATGATAGAAATTAGTGTATTTAGAAACGCTCCTTGCAACTGTGGAAAACTCTCCTTGCAAGTTACAATTGAACAAGAGAGTGAACGAGGAAAAGCCCTTTGCTCTGCGGAAGGAAAATAGCCAAGGTACATGTAGATGGATGATATGTGCTAACTATAGTTTGATTATTGCTGTGGTATCTGCATGATTGGTTGTCATGTGTTCTATTGGGCGCAGAAGCCAACATGGATGGTCCTTTCCTATGTTTAATGAACAAGAGTTAGAGGCAGTAACAGACTTAAGGGAACTTATTAAAGTGGCAGTTGATGTTGAGTCTGCAATTTTACCCTACATTAGTTGAATTGATTGTGAGGTGATCCCTGGAATGGCTCCTTCTGCTACATTTTGGTTTTGGTTTTTGCAGGGGAAATATGGAAATCAGATAGGAAAGTGTGAGTAAACTGTAAGAAGTTATGTTTCTAGTTTTTTTATTTTCTCATCTTCTTCTCTTCACACATTTGATATCCCAACACATGTTCACATCCTTTTTTAAATAACATGCAAAATCTTGGCAGCTACACATTTCATATGCATAGTGAGATTATTGCTTGCTTTGCTGCAAGACCCTTTTTTTCCAAAGGAATCAGCAACTTTATTCGATGTTTTGTGTTTAGTCATTCCAATCTTGAAAAGTTAATGCATGCCTTGGAATTTGAATCACAATTGTTCGGCAGAATTGAATTCAATCTTTGGAATTGGATGTGGAAGCTATTTCAGGGCGTACTTTTTTCTGAGATATATTTGAGTAACATGTCTTAGGCTTGTTTCCGCATAGCCATGCATAATGTTTGAGAGCACATTTTGATTTGGCGTATAGTATGAAACAACCATCGTATCTCATAATTTTCGATGATTAAATGCCTATCAAATGTTAATGGGGGTGCTTGGTAAATCCATTGTGTCTATTTCAACATGCTACAAGGGGTTAGTCTAGTGGAAAGTGAAGGAAACTGTTTTCATGTTTCTAACCATGGAACGTGACAATTTACTACCCAGAAAGACTTAAAACTCTTAAGTTGTGGTATGTCTCAGCAGTCTTGTTTACCTTGTATTGTTCTCAGTTTTATGACCTTGTTTAGTCTACAACTCTAATTGCACAGTTTTTTTTCTTCTTTTTTCATTAGTCTTTTGGAGCATTTTGGTTTCTGAATCATTTACGATTCTTTCCAGTTGGTTCTGAATAGTTGTGTTTTGTTTTATGTTGTTATTGGTAGGTACTTGGGATTGAACACAAGGACATGAACTATTTGATAGAATTCCCCAGTGAGTTCTCATCTTGAATATCAATTCATCACATTGTTCGACTGAATTCATGACTGGGTTCCTGTTATTGGATTGCACTTCAAATTTTAGCTTGGTGGTCATTCAGATTTCAGAATGCTGCTGCCCTGGATCTTAGATTCGTGGAATCAGAAGTTTGCCTTGGTAAATGATCTACAATACATTGTTCTTTCCTTTTTTTGGTAGAAATTTGTTGTCTTCTTTACTTCATTGGTTCATCAAAGAGGAAGAAAAACCAAATGGTTTGCTGTCTGTTTACATTTGAGCTAAATTTTGAGATAGGAAAAATGGGTAATTAGAAGCATTACGAAGTTTTTTGTTTTTGAACCATGAGAGGGGTATTACCCGGGGTTGGAATTTTTGTTTTTTTGCTAGTCGTCATAAGTGAGTTGGTTGTTCAAGTTCTTAAGAAGTCAATTATTCCTGTATTCGAGTAGTAAACCATCTATGTGAATAACTCAAAACCAAATTTTGTCTGGGGTTATACTTCCTTGCCAATCACAATGAGAATAATTAGAACCTTGTTAGTGCACTGATTAACTTTTTAAATGTATGACAACTTAAGTGATTCGGTGAATGAATGTCTATTTAAGTCTAGTCTTTCAAGTTTCAATACATGCTAAATATTTTGTTTGGAAAATGGTATAACCATTGCCTTAGTAATTCTTGTCGTCTCACATGAACTGACAGGGGTCTGTAGGTTTTCCTAAGGAGAGAGAAGGGATGTTTCTAAGGGTGGTTGCCCCTCTCTGTAACTAGATGGTCTTAGACTCTTAGTCATCCCTTACTCAGATCGTCAAAGCCAATGATTTCAGTTACTTCAAAAAAATCTACAATCCTTTGCATATGTAGACGTATGTATGTATCTGAGAGTGCGAGTTTGTGCGTGGAATTTGGTTTATGACCTGTTTGGTTCGCATTTCCTAATCTTTTCCTGTTCTGCTGCTGCTGTTGTTGCTAATACAGGAACCATGATCACTGAATAAGTAAGTATAAGAGGCTGTGATGATAATTTTCTCAAGTTCATAGGCTGAGAATATGTGACCCATTTCTTGGCAGGGCGACTGATGTTGCAGCCATGGTGGGAATACCCTTCTCTTCTACAACCAAAACACAGATCTGAGCCTCACCTTTTCCATCAATTTATCCTCACACTTCTTCGGTGCCTGGAATACTGAGGCGATGATCGAAATGGTGTGCATTTAGAAGCTCCCAATTCCCAAACAGCTCTGGAAAACTTTTGTGAAAGCAACAACCAAGCACGGCCTCAGAGCCTTGTTCAATTAAGATTAAGATTTTGGGTTGGTTCTGATTCTAATCGATTAGTAATCTAGGGCTGACACACATGAAATATAGTTACAGTGAAAACCCATGCATTTGGAGTGGTTCAGAAACTCAAATCTTAGAATGAGGCTAATAAACAGAGAGAAGGGATGTTTCTTAGGGTGGTTGCCCCTGTCTTGAAAAGATTATCTTGATTCCTTAATCAGATCATCAATGCCTACGATTTCAGTTCCATCTACAAAATCAACAGCCCTTTGTGTATGTATGTGTGTGTATATATCTGGGTGCGTGTTTGTTGGTAGAATTTTGTTTACTATACAGAGCTGGCAGGTAGGACTTTGCCTATGATGGCGAAAAGAGCCTGTTTACGCTGGATCCTATTCCGAGGAATAAACTAGAGTTCACCATGGTGCTGGAGGATGTTGTGTCTAGCAGGTACGGCAAGAAGAGCCTGTTTAGGACTCTTTCCATGTTGGTATTGGTATCTTTTTTGGATCTGTTGACACTTGTTGATTTTATACATTTGTAAACGGTAATTGATGCCCTGGAAGTCCTAACGATGACTGGAAAAGGCAACGGAGACCATACAACTCTAAGACGTGTAAGGTGGAGATAAGCTTTGCTGCCAAGATTCCGATGCAATCAATAGCCAATGCTCTACGCGGTCAAGAATCCGAGAACTCTCAAGACGCCCTGAGAATTCTGGATATCATCTTGAGACGAGGCTGGTCTTTGCTTGGACACCCTGGTTATCAATAAATGAGTATGGGTTTTGGAGATGCTCTAATGAAAGTTGTGTGCAAATAGAATCACTCGAATGAGTATCTGGAAAGGAACTGAAGAGAATGAGGCTAATAAGCAGAGAGAAGGGATGTTTCTAAGGGTGGTTGCCCCTCTATGTAACTAGATGGTCTTAGTCATCCCTTACTCAGATTGTCAAAGCCGATGATTTCAGTTACTTAAAAAATATCAACAACCCTTTGCATATGTAGGCGTACGTATCTGAGAGTGAGTTTGTGCGATGAATTTGGTTTATGACCTGTTTGGTTTGCATTTCCTATCTTTCCCTGTTCTGCTGTTGCTGCTGCTGTTGTTGTTGCTAGTTGCTACATGCATGAACCATGGTCACTAAGAGGCTGTGATGATATTTTTCTCATGTTGATATGTTGAGAAGATGTGACCCATTTTGTTGGCAGGGCAACTGATGTTGCAGCCATGGTGGGAAAACCCTTCTCTTCTACAATAAAAACACAGATCTGAGCCTCTCCTTTTTCCATTAATTTATCCTCACACTTTTTCGGAGCCTGGTATAATGAGGCGATGATCGAAATGGTGTGCATTTAGAAGCTCCCAAACAGCTCTGGAAAACTTTTGTGAAAGCAACAACCAAGGATTGCCTCAGAGCCTTGTTTGGCCTCAGAGCCTTGTTTGATTGAGATTAAAACTAAGATTTTGGGTTGTTTCTGATTCTGATCTATTGGTAAACCAGGGCTGACACACATGAAATATATTTATTGTGAAAACCCAGCATTTTGGGTGGTTCTGAAACTGAAATCATGGAATGACGCTGCTAAAGAGAGAGAAGGGATGTTTCTTAGAGTGGTTGCCCCCTCTCTTGAAAAGATCATCTTGATCCCTATGATTTCAGTTACGTCTACAAAATCAACAGCCTTTGTGTATGTATGTGTGTATGTATATATCTGGGTGTGTGTGTTTGTTGGTAGGATTTGGTTTTTGACCGAACCAAACCCTGCATTTGTATCTTTTTCCATTTTCTTCTTCTTTTGCTGCTAGTACTAAAGACAATATATTTGGATATATGGACAGGGAGATAGAGATAGAGAACAAGGACCATTGAATAATTCAAGGAATTGAACTCAAGGAATGAGGCTCAAATGGAGAGAAGGGATGTTTCTGAGGTTGGTTGCCCCTCTCTGTAAATTTGATGATCACTATCCAAAAATAGGATCACCAAAGCCTATGATTTATGTTCTATCAACAACCCTTTTCGTATTTCCACGTGTGTGAGAGAGCGAGAGCGAGAGATAAGCTCTGTTTGACCTATACAGCGGGTTTGTCAACATACTCGTTGAGGGAAGGTTCAAAGGGGCATACATTTTTAAGCCCTGGTCAAGTGGTACATCGGAGTATGATGGATGGGGATATTTTTTTTGTTAATCGCCCTCCGACTACGCATAAACATTCCGTGCAAGCGTTATCAGTTTATGTTCACGAGGACCATACAGTTAAGATCAACCCTCTTATACGTGGGCCTCTAAGTGCTTATTTTGATGGGGACTATGTTCATTTATTTTATCCTCAATCTCTTGCTGCAAAAGCAGAGGTTTTGGAACTGTTCTCTGTAGAGAAGCAGTTGCTTAGTTCTCATTTTGGCAACCTCAACTTGCAGGTAGCCATTGATGCATTGTTATCACTGAAGATTATGTTTGAGAATTATTTCTTGACAAGACCAGCTGCCCAACAGCTGGCAATGTTTGTCTCCAATTCCTTGCCGCATCTAGACTTATTTAAGGCAAAGAGATCAGGCCCTCAGTGGACTGCGGTGCAATTATTACAGACAGCTCTACCACTTTGTTTCAACTGTTCTGGTGATAGATTTTTGGTTAGGAAGAGTGAACTTTTGACCATTGATTTTAGTAGGGACGTAATGCTGTCAATTGTTAGTGACATTGTCAGTTCTATTTTCTCTGAGAAGGGCCCAGATGAGGTTTTGAAGTTCTTTTAACGTTTACAGCCTTGCCTCATGGAAAATTTGTTTTCTCAAGGTATCGGTGTAGGATTAGAACGTGTCAAAAAAAAAAAGTGTAGGATTAGAAGATTTTTTCATTGAGAGAGCTGTCTTAGAGGACATTAATAGTTGCATTCAGGAAATTTCACCCTTGCTTTGTAGCTTGCATTCGACATATAACGAGTTAATTGAGCTGCAAGTAGAGAAGCACTTACGGCTTCTGAAATTACTTGTTGCTAATTTTATTCTGAGGTCATCAGCAATAGGATATATTATTGACTCCTAGAGTGACTCCTCTATTACAAAAGTTGTTCAGCTAATTGCGTTACTGGGGCTTCAAATTTCGAGTAGGGGGAAATCTTACACCTGCGGCTTAGTTGAGGACATGGCTTCTCTCTTCTATAACAAGTATCCCATTCATGCTAACTACCTGTCTGAGGAATTTGGGTTGGTTAGAAGCTGTCTTTTTCATGGTGTGGTATCAAGAGATGGCTCATTCTATCTCTGCCGGAGAAGTAATTGTCTGTTCATCCAGAGGGTTGAAAGAACCTGGTACATCGTTCAAAAACTTAATGGCGATCCTTCGGGATGTTGTTATCTGCTATGACGGCACAGTGAGGAATGTCACAATATAGGCTGTGATGATAATATTTCTTCATTCAAATCAGGCGTTGAGGTCCGACCCATTTCGTGGTGGGGCAACCTGGAGGCCCACGGAGACATTTTCTCTCTTCTCAGGTTGCTGCCATGACGGAGTCACTTTTCTTGCATGTTTATTAAGTATGCATTGATGTGAGCCTTGGTTTCCCTTTCCTCTAACATTTATACATTGCAATGGCAACATATAAGTAATTGTATGTATGTATGCATGTGTTTGTGTAGTGATGGTGAATATGTGGTTGGAAACTTGGGCTAATCTCGGTTTCGGTTCGCTTTAGGGGTTCCATTGCGGGAGAGCTAGTTTGAGTTGGAAAATGTAGTTTCTATTTTTCTCACTGCTGTATATCCTATCCATGAATCTTGCTCACAAGTCACACGATCTTCGGAGTTGAGGGTGCGAAAACAACGGACTGGTAAACAAATCTGATTTCCAATCTATCTTTTTGGAAAGAACCCATTATTCCTACGAATGCATCCAAAACTATGCATGTGAAAGTTACTCTCTCATTTCATTAGTCTAGGTGTCGGGTTCGGGACCTCTAGGTGCTATTAACTCTTATAGGGTTAGTTCATACTGCTTTAATTACAGCCCCTTGCTAGTGGACAGTGGGATTGATCCCAGGAATTAGTTGAGGTGCGCGGAAGTTGAACTGAACACTGTGAGTTATCGAGAAATGAGTATGCGTTTTGGAGATTCTCTTGTGGTTCTGTGATGGTCCTCTAAAGAAGTATGTGCATTTAAAAGCTCCCAGTGTGTACTGAGATTAAAGGTGTGCAAATAGAATCACTCAAAAAGAATATCTGGATATTTACGCAAACGAATGAGAGAATGAGGCTAATAAGCAAAGAGAAGGGATGTATCTAAGGGTGGTTGCCCCTCTCTTTAACTAGATGATCTTGGTCATCCGTTCATTAGATCATCAAAGCAAATGATTCCAGTTACTGCAAAAACACAAACAACCCTTTGTATACGTAGGCGTGTGTAGTTTTGTATGTATGTAGGTAGGTAGGTAGGTAGGTACGTATGGTTATGAGTTTGTGCGTGGAATTCGGTTTATGATCTGTTTTTCGTTCGCATTTTCTAATCTTTTCCTGTTCTACTGTTGCTAAATACAAGAACCATGAGCACTGAATAACCAAGTATAATGATATTTTTCTCTAAATACAGGAACCATAGGCACTGAATAACCAAGTATAATGATATTTTTCTCAAGTTCATATGTTGAGAAGATGTGACCATTTCTCTGAACTTTCCGCTTCTTCTATTCTTAGCTAGTGATAGTTAAGTTGTTTTCTGAGTAACCCTTTGATTCTGTCTATTACATTGCATGCATGTAATAGTGATAATAAGAGAAGCGCATGTGACCACGCTGACAAGAGAATATATTGTTATTGGAAATGGATTGGCCTGTTGGAGTTGGGGTGAAATTTTTGCATTTTTTGCTTAGCTTGAGTAATTAACTACTTTATCATATGATGATTGGCTTTAGAAAGATATGACTGGTGTCTTCATGGGAAAACATGCATGCATGACTTCAGTTTGTTATTATTCTAATGTTTTTGGGTAAGTAGCCTCACATTGATTCTTGAAACGCTCCTATATATGAACAAAGCAAGCTGGTTATGATGATATACTTCTTTTCCCCCATGTAGTCTTAAAGATCAAGTTTGCATATCTGTTGAGATAAAGGTGCTTTCCTCAATCAACATCTTGGTTTCATTCTCATCTTCAGGGGGTTTATTAACTTTGTTTAATGTTTCGTTAGCATGACTATGAAACTATCTAACATGTTTTTTCCTCAAAGTAGCCAAAACATGGGTTTCTTCCATTTTTAAGATATATATCTGAGGGAAATGTCGTTAAAAAGAGAATAGCCTGCTGCAGAATGCACCAGTCATTGAAATTGCATGAAAGAGAGGTACATTTTGTTTTTCCACTTGTTCTCATTGAGTGTAAGCTGAGAATGAGAAAGCACTTATTCAACTATGAAATTCAAGTATTTGATATAATTCCACCTTGCTTTCTTATAGATCTGATGCAGTCACTGATTTGATAAGTCATTTTAGGTTATTGTCTCAGTAGGGTCATTTTTCTCTGCAGGTATTAGAAATAAGTGAATATGATCCGCTCGATATGTTCTCTAGATCCAAGGACAGAGTACATAAAGCAATCAAGGCTCTCTTTGTTACTCCTCAGAACAACTTCCGTGTTTTCTTGAACGGTTCCGTAATATATGGAGGCTTGGGTGGTGGGGGTGATAGCATTAGTCGTATGATTGGGAAAGAAGACGTTCTCAGGTCTGCGATTCGGACAGATGGCCTACGCACAACGAATTTCCTGGACCTTGTTGCTGAAGCTGTTTTCAGATCAGGATTACTAGATTTGCTTCTCAAACTTCAGAAACTTGATGTATGACTTAGAAGGTGCAATTCATGCCTATTACAACTTTATTTCTCAGCCTTGTATGGTGTGTAGAGATTTGGGTGAAGACAAAGTGTCGGACAGATACAGTATCTGCATTCATTGTCTTTGGATGAGAGCTTCAAAATTAAACTATTTGATAGCTGCACCAGCAAAGGACTTGAGCATGATGATTTGTTTTCGGCCGAGGAAAGAGAAGGATACAGAATCTTCATATAGTGTGTATTTTTAAAGTCAACCAACCAGACATTTGATGACAAGGTATGCAGCAACGCAAGACATCATTTAAAAACTCGGCATTTAAAAAGCAGCATGTGTGACTGACTGGTGTCAGCTAAAGTTAGGGATGATTGTGCATCATATGGTTTTCAGAAACCCTGAAGCATGGGTTCTTACATAGGATCTAATGGTAGTTTGGTACATTATCATTTTTGTTTATTGTTTGTTGTTTTTTGCTTGCTGTTTTCATGATCATAAAACATGGAACTTGTTGACAAACTGTACCTGTTTTCAGGAAATTTGTCGAAAACAACCTGTTCATAAAATCACGAAAAAGATTTTTATTTGTTCCCAAAATTGTCGCTGCTCAAACATTTGAAAACGAAAGGTGTTTTTGTTTTCAAAGAGAGCGTCTGAAAGTGTTACATAACAACCAAGCATTAGCCATTGCCATTTTTCACATTAAAAATGGACACCTTATGAGTGGAATCTCTGATTTAAAGAAAAAAAAGGAGGCAAACTTTTGAATACCCTGTTAAATCAGTGGTAACTTTTTAAATTTGGCACAAAACCCAAAGCCAAATTTTTAGGATTCTATGTACTAAACCAAGGGCCCGTTTGGTTTGCTAGCTTATTTGCTTATTTAATGCAAAATATGCTAAATTTTTTTTTGGCTGCAATTAGATTATTAGCTTTAATTCTTGTGGGAGAATGAGGGAGACACAACTTGAGCGAAATGCAAATAAGATGGTGAAACTAAGGAGCCCTGACTGATCTCATATTTGCATGTGTAATGAATTTATGGTTATCTTGATGTATCACTAGTGTTTATTACATTTCCATATGATAGGTGGTGATTTTATCTCCTGATGCTCTCATTTATTACTGCTGTGGTACATCAGACAGTGGCTAAATTTCAAATCATCTAGTTTCTAATGCATAAGTAATATTTTTTTCCAGTGAATAGTGTCTTTTCCTGCCATATGTATAACTTACAGAAGTTGCTATTTTCTAGGCATCTTTTATTGACCTCGATATGAAGCCTTTGAATAAGATGGAACACTATTATGAATTTGACCATTAGATAGTCAGCTGCAATGCTCACATTACGAATGGAGAGCATCAAGCAGATAAGTCTGTGTCCATTGAGGCTTGTAGAACTGCATATCCGGATCAATCCAACACCGCGGAAGATGTTTCTCATGCTAGAGATCCTGCTGGTAACATCTTTGTTTAAGAACTCTTTTTCTGTAGTTCCATCTTTAGTTGTATTGCTGTATATATTGGATATATAGTCGATCTTCTCCTTTCTTTTGCATCCCCTTCTTTTCAACCCTCTTTCCCCTTCATTTGTCCGTCCTTGAATAAATGTGAGAGCATGGACATTTGAAGTCTGGCTGAGTTTTGCACTGAAACTTAAATTATCCCAGATATTGGTTATTTACATTTTTCTCCTCTCTAATTTTGCATGAGCCGCATGGCATATAATTCTTATTTCATGCCTGTCTACCAATATGCTCCCAACTTCTATGTAATATAAACTTGGTACCCACAAACGGTTGTCTGTACGTATAGAGCATCTACCACTCATAGTTGTCAAAGGCGCGCCTGGGCGCAAGGCGAGGCGAGGTGCACCCCCAGCGCCTTGCTGACCCAGAGGCGAGTCGACTTGAAAAAGGTGAGCAAAAAGCGCAAAAAGAGACAAAGGCGCAAAAAAGCGCGCTTCTTTCAAATCGATCAAAAAAGGGATATTTTGCGGGTGTTGTGTGAGTAGAGGGTTATGTTTCTATGAAAATGGTTAACCCATTTGGTTGGTTGCTATTTAGGTAGGTAACAGAGTGCTCTGATTTTAGAAAGTTAACACTGAAGATATGCAATTGTCAATATATTTCTAGGTGCTTCACTACAAGAAAAAAAGGGAATACTTGGCCCGCGTTTGTGACTTTGTGCAAAACCCCACTAATTTATATATATATATATATATATATATACAGTCAGTCTCAAATGAGGGAGTCCTTATTTTAGTTAAAATGCGGACCTCCTCATTTCTCCCATTTTCCGATTGAATTTCGATAATCCGAGCCGCTCAATGTGTTCAGAATGTGATTTTAAGGGTACCCGCGAGAAATCGGCAAAAAAAATGACCGGGAAGGGCTTCATCCGAGCAGTTTTTGTTTGAAGCGTTCGATATAAAACAAACAAAAACTGCTCGGATGAAGCCCTTCCCGGTCATTTTTTTTGCTGATTTCTCGCGGGTACCCTTAAAATCACGTTCTGAACATGTTGAGCGGCTCAGATCATCGAAATTCAATCGGAAAAGGGAGGTCCGCATTTTATTAAAATGAGGTGGTCCTTACGGGAGACGGACTATATATATATATATATATGAGGGGCGATTCATGATCTATAAGCATGTTGACAGACTTAAACTTGTTGCTTTTGTTGTCATTGTACTCTTCATAAGAGGGATATTTTGCGGGTGTTGTGTGAGTAGAGGGATATGTTTCTATGCAAATGGTTAACCCCACTATCCCCCTTTTATCCAAAAATTACTGTAGTGGAGCGGAGACCTCCTCTACCATAAAATTACACTATCACCCTTTTATCTAATGCCTCCCAACTGCTACCGCGTATAACAAAAAAAAAAAAAAAAGGATAGGGTTGCTGATAAGAAAATAAGATAAAATTTAGGGATTGTGATTAGAGGTTGGACAAGTTAGGGTTTGTAGTTAGGGATTGGACAGATTTAGGGATTTTTGGTTATATTGTGGTTAAATCTGGGGCTTTTGTAGACATTGATTAACGGTTTTACACCGACATCGGAGCTCTTGAATAAGGCCACTAGATTTTCTGTTTGCTTCCTGTTCTTACGTTGGGTTTAGATTGTGCAACTAAGCGGTTTCGATTCCACAAGGTTTTCCCCCTCCTTTATGTGTATTCTCAGAGTAACACGTGTGGATTAAAAGAATGTTGTCAATAGTGCTCAATAATGGGGGAATTGTCTCTGTTGTTGTAATGGTGTTTCTATGAATGTCATAGTTCATAAACATTAGTTTTTGCTGGAGGGGGAGGAGTATGGCTTTTGCTTCTTGGTGGCCAAACTCAGTGGACTGTGGTCCCCGTTGCAATGTTGATTTCTATTAGCAGCATAATTGCAGCTGATATTTCTGCTTTTGTTGGTGGCAAGGTACTTGTGCTTGTATAATCGAGCAGTTGGACTCTATGTTATCTTTTAATATTTGTATACCATCTTTGATCCTTGCTAATATCATATAACTCTTGAATTCTTTTTCTTTTTGTTGGCCAAAACAAATATATAGTCATATAGCTACCTTGATTTCTAGAATCTGTCATTTATATGGGAAAGAAGAATGTTCCATTCCATCTTGGGTGTTCTTGAAAAGGGGTTTTCAACATCTTTTTTTGTCAGAAAGGCTCCTGTTGACCCCTCCACCATGCTAATTAAATTCGTCCGTAAAATAACTAACCGCTGAATAGTCACGTTCTCTTCAATTTGACGAGTTGTCTCACACTTCAAGGCTGACTAGTATGAGAATTTACTTTTGTATGGGCAGCACTATTGGTCGGATACCACTTATTGCTATTAGTCCCAAGAAGACATGGGAGGGAGTTGCTGCGGGCTTAGGTGGTTGTATAGCCACTTCTGTTATCAAGGATTTTTAGTTGGCCACCATCTTATCTAAGCTATTTAGTTTTGGAAGATTCTTGTCGTTAATTCTTTAATCCACTTCAACATTGGAGTGCAAGAAAGGTGTTTGTTGTGTTGGTATATGCAATGGGTGAACAAACATAATACCTGTCCTCAAAAAGCTATCAGCTGGTATGTGTACCAACTCTTTGTGTGTGGGGGTGGGTGTGTGTGTGTGTGTCAGAGAGACAGAGGGGGTGTGTGTGTGTGTCAGAGAGACAGAGGGGGGGGGGGGGGGGGGGGGGGGGAAGGGTTATGAATGTTGTTTTAAGTTTCTAGATTTATCGTATGTTTGGAGGTGTTTCCCCGTGTGTCTGTGTGTGGGGGAGTATTTTAGTGGTTCAGGGTGATTTGTTTACAAAATCTGAAATGGAGATAGTTTTCCCTTTCCAATATATATGACTTTCATTAAGCTAATCATTTCTGAAAGGTTTTTATGATTTTTAATAACATAGTTTCTGGGATGATCATCATTGCAATAGCTTTTGGGATTCTGAACTTCTTTGGTTCTCTTTTTGGTGATCTTACGGAGTCGAGTCTTGGCTTGAATACCTGCAGCACTACTATATTTAGATGTATACTTTTATGTGAGATTGGTAATTAGGCTACCTACTCGATGCATGTATGTAGCTAGATGAATCTAGAGTCATGTCTTGGCTCAACCATGATCGCAATATTATATGGACGACATAGTTAAAGAGCTTCGAAAGGCGAAGGCTTCTAAGTCTATATGTCAATTGTATTGTGTGAAAGTTTTGCTCAGAATGTGGTGTTTTGTAGCTCATATCCATGGATTTTCTTGTTTTTCTAACCCTTTTTTTGTTTTTCCCCCGTGTTTTACATGTTGTAGGTGCAAAAGAAGATATCACTCCAATAAACAAGAAGCACCAAAAAAGCGTACGATTTCAGTACATGAAATTAGAAGTACTTTTTTTGTTATGAGCTTGGATTCAATCTTCCATTGCGTGGAATGTGGAATATGAACACAATGTAATATGAATTTTTGGGATATTTATTTAGTGTGAGTTCGGATGTATTGATGGTTTAATGAATTTTAGTAGTTTTGAAAGATTTCTCCACCCTTAAAATGTACAAGTATGTGGTGTAGAGTGATTCCAAATGCAAGAACAATCTGGCTATAGCAAGCAGCATTCCTGCAGATTTGGGAAAAAAAAAAAAAAAACTTTTCTGGGCGTTTTGTAAACGCTAGCAAGACTCCTGCCGGAATCGGAAAAGTCACCAGCTGTGGACTTTTTCCCAGGTTTTTGTAAACGCCAGTAATATTGCCGGCGTTTATGAAAACGCCGTTTAGTATTCCCGACACTGGCATCTGGGACGTTTTTTAAAAACGCCAGGAAAAATGCTGGGAAGGCTTTTTCCAGCATTTTTGGCACTTTTGCCGGTGTTTTAAAAAATGAAAGTCTTTTTTTCTTGTAGTGTAACTTACTTTTTTCTGAAGTTTGTTAACTTCTGATCTCAATAATTGGCTTGCTGCTTTGTGCAGTTCCCATTGCCGTTGTTGCTTCTTTTAAGAAAATGAAATGAAAAAGCTCACACAGGACTGGTCATTAATAGTGGCGACACTCAAGGAATCTTCTTGTCTTGTAATAACTTTATTATCTTCCGACTTTTCTCCTATTTGTTTCTTGAATCTTAGGCTTCTTTTCTCAACAGAGAAAAGACTTTTTTCAGCATGCATGTGTGTGTGTGGATATCAATATTTGTACTTGTGTTTTTTATATGAAAATCTTGGGCTTCTGACTACATCTTATTCAAGTGAGATACAGGCAAGCAATGGTAACATATGCTTCTGTGTATTGGTTTAGCAGTCTTCATGTGTTTCTTTTAAATCTGTGGTTATCCAGTGTTCCTTCTCTCCTAAGTGTCGCGTCGCATATACTCAACCCCCTTTTTGTTGGTAATTGCAGGTTGTAAGTTCGAATCGTAAGAAAACGACTTCATCCCCTTCTAGCCAGTGAGGTCACGGATGCCTAGGTATTCATCCAAACGGAGCTTGAGTTTCCACTATGATGTTATTTGGTTTGAAATTGTATCTAACTAATGTACAGTAGTTTTGCACTGTTTTGGTGGAAAATCTACCGGAGGATCAGTCAACAGAAAATATTCAAAGAATATTTGGAGAAGCCGGAAAGTATGTGTCATTTTTTCATTTTCTTTTTCATGTTGCCTTATCTTTTCTTTGATCATTCTCCAATTAAGACATTTCTCTTAACAGCTTTGTAATAATTTTGAAATTTCAGCATAAAGAATATTTGCATCCGTGATCCACATGCTGCGAGAGAGCCCAAAAAACACACAATAGTGGAGAAGCTGCTGAGTGGTAAGGTAAGAATTCAAATTAAATGATCTCTAACATGTAGCGATTTGGGTGCACTAGAATTGTATCTGCTAGCATTGGTTTTCTTGCTAAAGCTTTTGCCGCATGTTTGTCTGGAGTTACCACATTTGCTTAATATCTGAAAAACATATTAAAGTTGGTGCTCGGTCTGCTGGCTAATCATTTCATGGTAATAGTCTGTTTAAAGACAGTGATTCTTAGTAGGTTAACTAGACTACTAGTATAAGGCTAGTAGGTGTAATGACTATTGATCATGTGAAAAGAAATGGTGATTCCTAGTAGGTGTAAAGACTATTGATCACTAATTGATAAGAACTCTGAAAGTGTGCATTTGAGATAATGAAATCGGAAAGACAGTGGTTCCTTGTAGGTTAACGAGACTACTGGCCACAATATGTAGCTCCTAGTATAAGGCTATTGGTCACTGAAAAAGTGATTCCTATTAGAGGGCGACTGGCTACCGAGAACGGAATTTGTCAAAATCTTGTTAGACCAAGTATCTTTGATGAGTCTTAACTATATGTTTCTCCGATTCAAAAGAAAGGCCCAATTCATCTTATAAGTCCAGTATTGAGAAATATTTGCTGCCTTGATTGGTTTTGGAACCTATGGATTCGATGTTACCTCGGTTTAATATGGATTAAAGTTTACGTAGTAGATCCGAAACGTACTTGTTGCCTTGAATCGATGTTGCAGCGGTCTACTATTGATCAAAGCTTACGTACTTGATCAAATAGGTATTTGTTGCCTCGACACAATGTGCCCCCATTGCAAGAGTTGGATCAATAAAATTGATCCAGAAACTTGTGTGTTGCTTCGGTTGAAAATAAAAGGAGCATGTTTGCTTGAAGAGATGGAAATAAAGAAGTAGTTCCTACTTCCTCATAGGGTATGACTGCTGACGACGAGAAAAACACATGGTGGTTAGTAGGTGTTTAGACTACAAGTCATGTGAAGGAAAAATAGCGAAACACAACGGTTAGTAGGTGGATAGACTACTAGTAATGTGAAAAGAAATAGTGATTCCTAGTAAGTGTAAAGACTACTGATCACTAATTGATAAGAACTTTGTAAGTGTGTATTTGAGATAATGAAATCGAAAAGACAGTGGTTCCTAGTAGGTTAACGAGACTACTGGCCACAATATGTTGTTGGGTTTTGCCCATGGTGTTAATGCTTTTGGAAAATGAAAACAGAGGGAATTTATTTGGCTGTATAGGAAATTGCTCGGTGGAATTAATTGGCTTTGGGTGGTTCATTTCTACAAGTCCCATAGAGCATTTGTTGTGCTGGCTCTAGAGGATTCTCGGCAGTGGAAGAGTCACCTGTGCTAGTGCCAATTCTAGGTGTATCTAAAGAAGTGCATAGTGTGTGCCGAGTGTGAAAAAAAGGAGAGGGCAGTGTTGCCGGATACACCGGCCGTGAGGTGAGAGGAGAGTAGATGTGAGGAAAAAATAGAGATGTTCGGGTTGAGTGTAAAACATTGTATAGAGCCATGTGTTAGGACCTCGGGAGGGTTTTACATCTCACATTGTAATCTCTATTTTTCATATAGTGGAAGATTTCTCTCTCTCCCGTGGACGTACCCAAGTTTGGGGAACCACGTATTTTGGTTGTGTGTGTTCTCTTGTGTGTGATTTCGTTTTTGTTAATTTGTTGCGCTTCCGTTGCGGGTGGGATTACCGGGCATAATCCCAAAATATGTAGCTCCTAGTAGAAGGCTATTGGTCGCTGAAAAAGTGATTCCTATTAGAGGGCTGCTGGTTACCGAGAACGGAACTTGTCAAAATCTTGTTAGACCATGTATATTTGATGGGTCTAAAACATATGTTGCTTTGATTCAAAAGAAAGGCCCAATTCATCTTGTAAGTCCAGTATTAATAAACATTTGTTGCCTCGATTGCTTTTGGAACATGTGTATTCGATTTTATGTCGGTTTAATACGGATCAGAGTTTACATACTAGGTCTGAAACATACTTGTTGCCTCGAATTGATGTTGCCTTGATCTGCAATGGATCAAAGCTTACGTACTAACGTACCAAAAAAAAAAAAAAACTTACGTACTAGATCCAATAAGTATTTGTTGCCTCGAATCAATGTCGCTATGATTGCAAGAGTTGGATCAATTTTAGATCAAGAAATAGGCTTGTTGCTTCGGTTGGAAATAAAAGGACCATGTTTGTTTGATGAGATAGAAATAAAGAAGTGGTTCCTACTTCCTACCAGCGTATGACTGCTAACCATGGGAAAAACACGTGACGGTTAGTAGGTGTTTAGACTACTAGTCATGTGAAGGAAAGATAGTGAAACACATGAAGGTTAGTAGGTGTTTAGACTACTAGTCATGTGAAAAGAAATAGTGATTCCTAGTAGGTGTAAAACTACTGATTACTAATTGATAAGTACTCTGAAAGTGTGCTTTTGAGATAATGAAATCAGAAAGACAGTGGTTCTTAGTAGGTTAACAAGACTATTGGGCACAATATGCAACCCATTGTTCATCTGCAATCTATTGATCTCATTTTTCTCTGACGATATCGTCTCTACGGTCTTGTCCATTGTCAAACCAGGCTGCTCTTTCATACAAGGTATTTTCCCAAACTTTTCACATTATTTGGCTTATCGTTTTTGTAACATTCATGTGTCACTCTGTTCTCTTGTCTCCCTTAAAACGTTCAAATCCGGATTGGAATCGGCTCCATTACACGTCGTAGCACTCCATCCCTGCGCTAATTGATGCACAGTCCATGTAATGCCCACTTGCGCCAAATTGACCTGGATATCTAGAAAATTTTTACAATTCGGGTTTTGCGCCATTTTTTGAAAATCTTATTGAAATGGCATATCTGACTTTAATTGGACCATCGTTTTGCTTTTCATATGATGTAGCAACCCTGGTCATTGAGATGGATAGGATCTTCAAGTGGATTGGTTTCGTGGTCCTCCGTCGTTTGGTTTCTAATGTTTTTTTGCCATTACCTTGAAGAACCAAAGGTTGCTCCAGTGCTCCTTACTGATCATAAACAAAGAAGGCTTTTTCAAAAGATGCCTTGGATTTCTAATTGATGCTTGTTTGTTTTTGGTATATTTGGTTTGGTTAAGGGGGTGTTCCGGTTTTGTTAAAAAAGTATTTTTTGGAAAAAGAAGGTAATTTCAAACTCAAATATAATGAAAATGAAAAATATTTTTTCAAATTTTTTTGCACCGTTTAAAAGTTCTTAATGAGATCTATCAAACAAGATCTATATTGGTAGGAAAATTATTTGCGTAAACACATGATTTTTGAGCTTGAAATTACCTTCTTTTTTCAAAAAGTACTTTTTTTCAAAAGTGGAACACCCCCTTATTCTGTTTTAAGGTCAAGTATGTTTTCTCTTAAATTTTTTGTACCAAGCAAGCATTAATCGTATGGTTGAACTATTTTAGTTGTGTTCGTTTTAAATTTCAATTCCTATTTGACATGTAAAACAGTTTCTAAAGTTCATCTCTGACAGAAGAAAGTTCATTACAGGTTAATCCAATTATTTCCTCTATCTGTAGAGGTAGCTAATCATAGCACTGAGTTACCTTCTTGCACCACGTACAGGTACATTTTCAGTGGCAATTGAATACGATGACAGGCATATGTAGGTCATGGAGCTAACTACTCCATCTATAAAGGTGCTTTAAGAGACTCTACGGACATCAATGGACCGCAGATGTTAATTAAAGGATATAAATTAACAAGTTTATGTCCCTTTTTTTTATTAGTCTGCAAGTTTGAATGACCTACTTCGAAAACTTTAGTTTTTTTCACTTTGCTTTTCATGAACAGACATTAAAGGTGGCGGAAATGATCTGTTTGGTTTGGAAAAGCTCTTCGTTTTGCTGGCCGCTTGCTAAGCTTTTCTTTTTACTGAGCAAAATGGGTAAAGAGAGGGCAATCAGTGCTTCAGAAACTAGAAACACTCCTGGCTCAACTGCAGTAGCCCCTACCCGCTAAAGAGCGGTAAAATAATGGCCTAGACGGACCCGACAATGGCAGGTACCACTGAGACTGATCTGTAGGCCTTCCTTCATGAAATAAAACCCACTGGTTCCTGAAGCTCTTCTGTTCTTTTGATGATGCATGAGATTTTTGGAGTTTCAGGATCTCTATTAGGCATCCGAGATACCAGTTGTTAAATTGATACTGTCTGTTGAAACATTGGGATAATTACATTATGAACACTGCATCCCAGATGATTTATATACGTTTGACTACTGCAGTCCATCTCTTGTTGAACAGAATGATGTTAAGCTACTGATTTATTTTGGAAGATACTGATTTCAGTGAGCTTTACATGTCAATTGTTGCCTGCAACGTTTTGCACTACTTGTATGAGACAAGATTCAAAAGTGAAATTGCCTAAAGGAATGGTGCCAAAATGACCACATGATGGATGGCTAACAAAATTTGAGAACTAATAAAACAAAATGAGGTCAAATTCTCGTTTCTCACATCATGGGGTGATATAACAGTCACATTAACTGCTGAAATGTCCAAATAGGATGAACTTTGGAGGGACTTTTCGGTTGCCTCAGGAGACCCTCTGACTGCCCCAAATTCATTCACCTCTGAAATAAGAACAAAAAAACATATGTATATTAACTTCCCGACTACCAATTACATCAATGAGCACACAGAAACGTGCGAAGCACGAGCATTACACTAGTGGTTTCAAAGATTCTTGCAATTCCAGGTCAGGTTGGCTAAATTTGTAGCTTTGAGGATCTAGTAATACATCATCGAGCATGAAAGAGCCTAATGATCCCTTTGTGTTGATGAGAACTGCAATTCCTTAGGGTGTTTTTTGTTTTCTGTGGGAGCCATTTTTATGTTCTAGTGCAATGTCTTTGCGGAGACAAAACTCGTGCTTTTCTCAGATGAGGCGTGTGTTGGTTGTGGGTCCATTAGTTTTGTGACTAGTAATTTTAAAGAAAGTATTCTTCTAAATTGGACCCTCGGCCGTTGTCTTCTTTATTGGTACAATGGAAATATCTTTTGATCCTCTTCTTTCTGTTAGGCACCCACACTGATAGGCAATTTGTTGTTAGAGGGTTCCTCCATGATTATGTTGGTGAAATTTAAACTTCGATATCTACATGCAGGATGATTTGGGGCGTGCAACTCCTGGCTCTACGAATCCTTCGTGTACTGCCAGCCGTAATGCTTTTGAGAACGGTGAGGCCTTTGATTCTTCTGAAGCTGAGTTGGCTCATGTGCGTAGAAAATTGGCATCTCCAAATCCTATCCAATCCAATGTAAATGTTCAGAGCTCATCTGATGGGAAAAATGTTGGCCTACCTGTATCATATTCCTATGCTACGATTTTGGGTGGTTCCTTAACCCGCAGCACCACCCCCGATCCCCAACTCATTGCTTGGGCTCCTAGCCCTTGCCTTGCTCCTATTTGTGGAGAGAGAGAGTAAACATGTCTGAAAGAGAAGCCTTAATAGTCCAATCTCATTCAACAGTGTCTCAGCTTCGGCTACAGAGTCTGCTGATCTGGTCTCCACTTTATCGGGCATGAACCTTTCAAATGCTATGATAGATGTAGAGAAGTATTTACCACCACAGATTGAACATGATGAGGATGATCCCCAATACCTATCCCTTCAATTTGCAAAGCAGTCGGAATCATGTTACGCAGCAGCATCCGTAAGCGAACAAATCTGAATCTGGGCATTTTCACATGTCTCTTACCGAGCAGTCAGCAAAAACGTCTTATCCAGATTTGCTCACGAGCAATGGGGCTCCGCATAGAACTACTGCTTCTTCTAATAAATCGTACATGAAAGGATCTTCTACTTCTATGCTTAACAGCAAAGGAAGCTTATCTTCTCACTATCAGCATATGAATGCCTACTAATTCTTCGTTTCTGAACTATGGTTTAGGCGGGTACTCTGTAAATACTGGCACTTCTAACATGCCACCTTTATTCGAAATTGGTGCTGCTGCATCAGCTGTGGCATCCCCTGGAATGGACTCTAGGATGTTCGGCGGAGGTTTGCCTTTTGGATCAAATGTGAGCCCTGGCGCATCAGAATCACCTAATTTCAACAGAATTGGAACCAGGTGGGACCTCTGGTGGATCCCGCGTATCTTTAGTACTTGAGGACGGCAGAGTATGCGGCTGGACAATCTGCACATATTTATGATCCCTACCTGGATACAAATTACTTGGGGAATTCTTAAATGGATTTACTCCAGAAAGCTTATCTGGGTTCCGTACTATCACCTCAGAAATCGCAACATGGCGGTCCCATTGGCTCAAATCTGGTGGTTCTAATCACCACGGTTACTATGCAACTCCTGCATATGGGGTTGGGTTGCCTTGGTAAATTAGAAGTTTGCCTTGGTAAATTATCTACAATACATTGTTCTTTCCTTTTTTTGCTAGAAGTTTGTTTTCTTCTTTACTTCATTGGTTCATCAAAGCGGAAGAAAAACCAACTGGTTTGCTGTCTGTTTACATTTGAGCTAAATTTTGAGATCGGAAAAATGGGTAATTAGAAGCATCACGAAGTTTTTTGTTTCTGAACCATGAGAGGGGTATTACCCGGGGTTGGAATTTTTGTTTTTTTGCTAGTTGTCATAAGTGGGTAGGTTGTTTAAGTTCTTAAGAAGTCAATTATTTGTGTATTCGAGTAGTAAACCACCTATGTGAATAACTCAAAACCAAATTTTGTCTGCGGTTCTACTTCCTTGCCAATCACAATGAGAATAATTAGAACCTTATTAGTGCACTGATTTCGTTTTTAAATGTTTGACAACTTAGGTGATTCGGCGAATGAATGACTATTTAAGTCTAGTGTTTCAAGTTTCAATACATGCTGAATATTTTGTTTGGAAAATGGTATAACCATTGCCTTAGTAATTCTTGTTTGTTTCACATGAACTGATTGTGGTCTGTAGGTTGTTTCTAAGGAGAGAGAAGGGATGTTTCTAAGGGTGGTTGCCCCTCTGTGTAACTAGATGGTCTTAGACTCTTAGTCGTCCCTTAGTCAGATCGTCAAAGCCAATGATTTCAGTTACTTCAAAAAAATCTACAATCCTTTGCATATGTAGACGTATGTATGTATCTGAGAGTGTGAGTTTGTGCGTGGAATTTGGTTTATGACCTGTTTGGTTCGCATTTCCTAATCTATTCCTGTTCTGCTGCTGCTGCTGTTGCTACATACAGGAACCATGATCACTGAATAAGCAAGTATAAGAGGCTGTGATGATAATTTTCTCAAGTTCATAGGCTGAGAATATGTGACCCATTTCTTGGCAGGGCGACTGATGTTGCAGCCATGGTGGGAAAACCCTTCTCGTCTACAACCAGAACACAGATCTGAGCCTCACCTTTTCCATCAATTTATCCTCACACTTCTTCGGAGCCTGGAATACTGAGGCGATGATCGAAATGGTGTGCAGTTAGAAGCTCCCAATTCCCAAACAGCTCTGGAAAACTTTTGTGAAAGCAACATTGAACCAAGCACGGCCTCAGAGCCTTGTTCAATTAAGATTAAGATTTTGGGTTGGTTCTGATTCTAATCGATTAGTAATCTTGGGCTGACACACATGAAATATAGTTACATTGAAAACCCATGCATTTGGGGTGGTTCAGAAACTCAAATCTTAGAATGAGGCTAATAAACAGAGAGAAGGGATGTTTCTTAGGGTGGTTGCCCCTCTCTTGAAAAGATTATCTTGATCCCTTATCAGATTGTCAATGTCTATGATTTCAGTTACATCTACAAAATCAACAGCCCTTTGTGTAAGTATGTGTGTATATATATCTGGGTGCGTGTGTTTGTTGGTTGAATTTGTTTACGATACAGAGCTGGCAGGTAGGACTTTGCCTATGATGGCGAAAAGAGCCTGTTTACGCTGGATCCTCTTCCGAGGAATAAACTAGAGTTCACCATTGTGCTGGAGGATGTCGTGTCTAGCAGGTACGGCGAGAAGAGCCTGTTTAGGACTCTTTCCATGTTGGTATTGGTATCTTTTCTGGATCTGTTGACACTTGCTGATTTTATACATTTGTAAACGGTAATCGATGCCCTGGAAGTCCTAACGATGACCGTAAAAGGCAACGGAGACCATACAACTCTAAGACGTTTAAGGTGGAGATAAGCTAGCTGCCAAGATTCCGTCGCAATCAATGGCCAATGCTCTAAGCGGTGAAGAATCCGAGAACTCTCAAGACGCCCTTAGAATTCTGGATATCATCTTGAGACAAGGCTGGTGTTGGCTCGGACACCCTGGTTATCAATAAATGAGTATGGGTTTTGGAGATGCTCTAATGAAAGTTGTGTGCAAATAGAATCACTTGAATGAGTATCTGGAAAGGAACTGAAGAGAATGAGGCTAATAAGCAGAGAGAAGGGATCTTTCTAAGGGTGGTTGCCCCTCTCTGTAACTAGACGGTCTTAGTCATCCCTTACTCAGATCGTCAAAACCGATGATTTCAGTTACTTAAAAAATATCAACAACCCTTTGCATATGTAGGCGTACGTATCTGAGAGTGAGTTTGTGCCAAGAATTTGGTTTATGACCTGTTTGTTTTGCATTTCCTATCTTTTCCTGTTCTGCTGCTGCTGTTGTTGCTAGTTGCTACATGCAAGAACCATGGTCCTTAAGAGGTTGTGATGATATTTTTCTCAAGTTCATATGTTGAGAAGATGTGACCCATTTCTTTGCAGGGCAACTTATGTTGCAGCCCTGGTGGGAAAACCCTTCTCTTCTACAATAAAAACACAGATCTGAGCCTCACCTTTTTCCATTAATTTATCCTCACTCTTTTTCGGAGCCTGGTATAATGAGGCGATGATCGAAATGGTGTGCATTTAGAAGCTCCCAAACAGCTTTGGAAAACTTTTGTGAAAGCAACAACCAAGGATTGCCTCAGAGCCTTGTTTGATTGAGATTAAAACTAAGATTTTGGGTTGTTTCTGATTCTGATCGTTTGGTAAACCAGGGCTGACACACATGAAATATATTTATTGTGAAAACCCAGCATTTTGGGTGGTTCTGAAACTGAAATCATGGAATGACGCTGCTAAAGAGAGAGAAGGGATGTTTCTTAGAGTGGTTGCCCCCTCTCTTGAAAAGATCATCTTGATCCCTATGATTTCAGTTACGTCTACAAAATCAACAGCCTTTGTGTATGTATGTGTGTATGTATATATCTGGGTGTGTGTTTGTTGGTAGGATTTGGTTTTTGACCGAACCAAACCCTGCATTTGTATCTTTTTCCATTTTCTTCTTCTTTTGCTGCTAGTACTAAAGACAATATATTTGGATATATGGACAGGGAGATAGAGATAGAGAACAAGGACCATTGAATAATTCAAGGAATTGAACTCAAGGAATGAGGCTCAAATGGAGAGAAGGGATGTTTCTGAGGTTGGTTGCCCCTCTCTGTAAATTTGATGATCACTATCCAAAAATAGGATCACCAAAGCCTATGATTTATGTTCTATCAACAACCCTTTTCGTATTTCCACGTGTGTGTGAGAGAGAGAGCGAGAGATAAGCTCTGTTTGACCTATACAGCTGGTTTGTCAACATACTCGTTGAGGGAAGGTTCAAAGGGGCATACATTTTTAAGCCCTGGTCAAGTGGTACATGGGAGTATGATGGATGGGGATATTTTTTTTGTTAATCGCCCTCCGATTACGCATAAACATTCCGTGCAAGCGTTATCAGTTTATGTTCACGAGGACCATACAGTTAAGATCAACCCTCTTATATGTGGGCCTCTAAGTGCTTATTTTGATGGGGACTATGTTCATTTATTTTATCCTCAATCTCTTGCTGCAAAAGCAGAGGTTTTGGAACTGTTCTCTGTAGAGAAGCAGTTGCTTAGTTCTCATTTTGGCAACCTCAACTTGCAGCTAGCCATTGATGCATTGTTATCACTGAAGATTATGTTTGAGAATTATTTCTTGACAAGACCAGCTGCCCAACAGCTGGCAATGTTTGTCTCCAATTCCTTGCCACATCCAGACTTATTTAAGGCAAAGAGATCAGGCCCTCAGTGGACTGCGGTGCAATTATTACAGACAGCTCTACCACTTTGTTTCGACTGTTCTGGTGATAGATTTTTGGTTAGGAAGAGTGAACTTTTGACCATTGATTTTAGTTGGGACGTAATGCTGTCAATTGTTAGTGACATTGTCAGTTCTATTTTCTCTGAGAAGGGCCCAGATGAGGTTTTGAAGTTCTTTAACACTTTAGAGCCTTGCCTCATGGAAAATTTGTTTTCTCAAGGTTTCGGTGTAGGATTAGAACGTGTCAAAAAAAAGTGTAGGATTTGAAGATTTTTTCATTGAGAGAGCTGTCTTAGAGGACATTAATTGTCGCATTCAGGAAATTTCACCCCTGCTTCGTAGCTTGCATTCGACATATAACGAGTTAATTGAGCTGCAAGTAGAGAAGCACTTACGGCTTCTGAAATTACCTGTTGCTAATTTTATTCTGAGGTCATCAGCAATAGGATATATTATTGACTCCTAGAGTGACTCCTCTATTACAAAAGTTGTTCAGCTAATTGCGTGACTGGGGCTTCAAATTTTGAGTAGGGGGAAATCTTACCCCAGCCCCCAGGGGCTTAGTTGTGGACATGGCTTCTCTCTTCCATAACAAGTATCCCATTCATGCTAACTACCCGTCTGAGGTATTTGGGTTGGTGAGAAGCTGTCTTTTTCATGGTGTGGTATCAAGAGATGGCTCATTCTATCTCTGCCAGAGAAGTAATTGTCTGTTCATCCAGAAGGTTGAAAGAACCTGTTCTGGGATCCTTTATCTTTTCTTTGTTTTAAATCATTGGGTTTACGCATAACTTCGGTGATTTTTAATCCTTTCAAAATGGCAGCAACCTACCTTTTCTTGTGATTTCTTTCTATCTTTTATCAAAGAATCATACAAACGGTTGATTTCCACGCGATACATTTTGTAGTACATCGTTCAAAAACTTAATGGCGATCCTGTTGTTATCTGCTATGACGGCACAGTGAGGAATGTCACAATACAGGCTCTGATGATAATATTTCTTCATTCAAATCAGGCGTTGAGGTCCGACCTGTTTTGTGGTGGGGCAACCTGGAGGCCCCCAGAGACATTTTCTCTCTCTTCTCAGGTTGCTGCCATGACGGAGTCACTTTTCTTGCATGATTATTCAGTATGCATTGATCTGAGCCTTGGTTTCCCTTTCCTCTAACATTTATGCATTGCAATGGCAACATATAAGTAATTGTATGTATGTATGCATGTGTTTGTGAAGTGATAGTGAATATGTGGTAGGAAACTTGGGCTAATCTCGGTTTTGGTTCGCTTTAGGGGTTCCATTGCGGGAGAGCTAGTTTGAGTTGGAAAATGTAGTTTCTATTTTTCTCACTGCAGTACCCTATCCATGAATCTTGCTCACAAGTCACAAGATCTTCGGAGTTGAGGGTGCGAAAACAACGGACTGGTAAACAAATCTGATTTCCAATCTATCTTTTTGGAAAGAACCCATTATTCCTAGAAATGCATCCAAAACTATGCATGTGAAAGTTACTCTCTCATTTCTATCTCAGTATTACTCAAATTGTCAAGGGCTTCGAGTTGTACATTCTTGGTATTTTGTGTCATATCAAATATGTGCCTTCTGTAGTCTTCATTACCTCGGCTCAGGGCGAGGTCTAGGTGTCGGTTTCATGTAATTTCTTGAAATTAAGATTGCTATCTGAATTTGTTTCTTTGAGTGATGCCCTTGTACGTAGATACTCCTTGGCATGGGTAATGTCTGATGACAACCATGCTCTGAAATGTGAACATGATCGATCCTACGTTTTTTCCTTTCACCATCCTCATGTATCTCAGCATCTGACTGATATGGTTTGCAACATTGTGGGACAAGTGACAGGACTATTTTCAGAATCCAAATATGTTGCTCTTGATGAGCTTTCTGAAACTCAAAAGGTATTCTTCTTTGATCACTTTTGGATTGTTTTCTTCCCTACTTCCATTTCTTTCCTATATATTCTTCTCATTCTCTCCTTATTCTGGCGGAAGCGGCCTCATCCTCTAAACAAACTATTATGTACTTGGATGTCACTGGAGTCCACATGCAGAACTGGTTAGACCCTCCACATACTTTTGGATTTGCTGATTGGGACTCTGATTGCGTCTATTTGACCATTGAGGTTGTGTTCGGATCATGGATCTGTGATGGGTTCTGCGACTGCTGTACTTTTTTTTGAACGGAAGAAACTTCTTGAATGCTACTTGGGATCAAGGATTTGTATGGAGATTTATGAAGGGAAAGAAAATGTAAAGCAAAAATATGAAGATAAGGAAGTGAGAAACTAAGTGTGTTTCTTTGGTTCATGTCCAGGTTTCTCCAATATTATTCAGGTAAATGCTATCCAAATAGAATATATGAGCAGAATGATGTGGCATTGGGATAGCCAAGTCATCAATTAAAAAAAGACAGGATTTTGCTTGTTAAATGAGGGGAAATGATTTACTGATCATTTTGTATTCCGAAAAGAAGAAATGATTAATAGGCATCCTGCCAATTCTGTTAGTAGAAGTTTATCTGCAACCCATTGTTCATCTGCAATCTATTGATCTCATTTTTCTCTGACGACATCGTCTCTACGGTCTTGTCCATTGTCAAACCAGGCTGCTCTTTCATACAAGGTATTTACCCAAACTTTTCACATTATTTGGCTTATCATTTTTGTAACATTCATGTGTCGCTCTGTTCTCTTGTCTCCCTTAAAGCGTTGACAACCAGGCTGCTCTGTCATACAAGGTATTTTCCCAAACTTTTCACATTATTTGGCTAATCATTTTTGTAACATTCATGTGTCGCTCTGTTCTCTTGTCTCCCTTAAGCGTTCAAATCCGGACTGGAATCGGCTCCATTACACGTCGTAGCACTCCATCCCTGCGCTAATTGATGCACAGTCCATGTAATGCCCACTTGCGCCAAATTGACCCAGATATCTAGAAAATTTTTACAATTCAGGTTTTGCGCCATTTTTTGAAAATCTTATTGAAATGGCATAGCTGACTTTTATTAGACCATCGTTTTGCTTTTCATATGATGTAGCAACCCTGGTCATTGAGATGGATAGGATCTTCAAGTGGATTGGTTTCGTGGTCCTCCGTCGTTTGGTTTCTAATGTTTTTTTGCCATTACTTTGAAGAACCAAAGGTTGCTCCAGTACTGATCATAAACAAAGAAGGCTTTTTCAAAAGATGCCTTGGATTTCTAATTGATGCTTGTTTGTTTTTGGTATATTTGGTTTGGTTTATTCTGTTTTAAGCTCAAGCATGTTTTCTCTTAAATTTTTCGTACCAAGCAAAGCATGAATCGTATGGTTGAACTATTTTAGTTGTGTTCCTTTTAAATTTCAATTCCTATTTGACACGTAAAACAGTTTCTAAAGTCCATCTCTGACAGAAGAAAGTTCATTACAGGTTGTTACCCAAATTATGCAACCTAGAGGGGGGGTGAATAGGATTGCTAGTAATAATTACCAATAAAAATTTATCTCTAACAATATATGCAAACAATAAGTATGCAATCAAAATAGAGAGATAGAGAGATAGAACCCGTTTATAGTGGTTCGGTCCGGATTTGTCCACGGTCCGGCCCTACTCCACTTCTCCTCAAGCAATTACTTGAAGGTTAGACTAATCTTTAAAAGATTACAACTTGTAAGTCTTGCGGGTGCTTACAAGAACCGAATGCCTCTAGCTTTCCCGAGGAGCTAGCACAACCGCAAGAATTTTCTCCGAAAACTTCTCAAAAACAATAACACCCAAATTCCAACCCGAATTTGGTCTTCTAAGCTTTCAAGTGTTTGACTCAAACACTCACTTAGGAAATACAAGTATGTGAAGAAGGTATGAAAATTATCGCTCACGACTTGTACAAATTTTCTCTCGAGAATAATATGAAAGTGGAAGAACAATGAGAATTTTTGGCTTTGATCTTTTGAGAATTTGCTCTTGCAATAATATGGAATGTTGTAGCTTGTGTATGTACTCATTAATGAGTTCTTGATGCCTTATATAGCCATCCATATGCTTCCTAGCCGTTGGAAACTAGCCGTTGGAACTAGCCGTTGGAAACTAGCCGTTGGAAACTAGCCGTTTGAAACTAGCCGTTGGAAACTAGCCGTTGGAAACTAGCCGTTGGAAACTAGCCGTTTGAAACTAGCCGTTGGAAACTAGCCGTTTGATAGAGTGGTCATCCGGGTGGTCGTCCGGTTGTCACAGCTTTCTGTTCAGACAGCCGGCTTGTCAGCCGGTTCGTCAACCTGTGGCTCACAATTTCATCTAAATAAACCGTTAAAGCATGTATTGAGCTCAATAAAGTCTTTGTAAATATAAATCATGAATCCAAGAGACTTTATGCTATATTTCAAGGTCACGAAAATATTTAATTCGGGAATCGACTTTTCGATAATTTTGTATTTGCCGAATAAAAATATCATTGAATTAATCATCAAAATAATTAATAGAGATGCATATAAATTTTCACAAGTTATAATGCATACATTTTTCAACAATCTCCCCCTTTTTGATGATGACACAAAATGATAGTTTTTATTCAAGTAGGAGTTATGCCAATCTCCCCCTTAATACATGCACCAAAGCAGTTATCTATGATTAATTAAAACTTGGCTTTTTCTCCCCCTGTGACATCATAAAAAAAAAACTAAAAAGAGAAAAACAATAGGGCCATGGTTCCAGCACCATGCCGCTCTTGCCCTGTAGCACTCTATCTTCGTTCATTGAGAGCTTGGCGTCCTTGATTTTCGTATTCTCGAATAATGGCTGCTACAACGGCAGCTATAATGCCAATCCAATACCACAGAGTATCCACATTTACATTCCATCCGAACCATGGTGGTATTCTCATGGTAAGTAACGCACACAGCAGAATGAAGATAAAGAGTTGCATCCAAATGGTTTGGATAAACAACCTGAACTCTGCTCGTTCGGCATCTCTTTCGTAAAACTCAAACGGTAACCCTTGCGGTATGTTTGCCATTGCTTGATGAGAGATTTAGGCCGAGAGAGAAGGAGAGATAGATAGATGAAGAGATAGAGAGAGTGTTGTTGAATTTATAGAGTATGAGAGAAGTGTTTGAGGATAAGGAATGCCGCGCCGAATTGTTTGAAAGTTGAGATTGAGGATATCCGAATTGTTTGAAATTTGAGATTGAGGATAGCCGAATTGTTTGAAATTTGAGATTGAGGATATCCGAATTGTTTGAAATTTGAGATAGGGGATGCGGTAGGCGCCGAAAGAGATATATATGAAGAGATAGAGATAGGATAGGGGATGCGGTAGAGATGCGGCGCCGAAAGAGATATAGAATAGGGGAAGAAAATTGTGTTCGGGTGTTTATTGTTGTGTCCCCTTAATACATGCTCCCCCTAAAAGAGAGCTTTTTAAAGAATGCGAGGGGTATTACCGAGAATGATTATCCCTGCAAGCTTAGAGACAAGAAATTCATATCGGCGAAGTATATAAGAGACAATTTAAGCACTAAGCCATGAAGTTCATACAAACTAAGTGTAACAGACTTAATAAATCAGAGTTAGCAACGCAAAAGCTTGAATAAGTCTCAACCTCACGGTTGTCCGGTTGGACATCCGCTTGGACATCCGACTGACAAATGCAGGTTAAGTCCAGAAATCGTTTAAGAGGAGTAACATTAAAGACCATAAAACTGATTTTCTTCATACCAAACACAGGAAAATGAAACATATGATAAAATGTTTGGAGGGTGATTTCTTTATCAAGATCATTTGTACTCTCCATCAAGTATGATATTTACGAATTCAATCAACTCAACATTGAATCCAAAAAAAAACTTTTGACATCAAGAACACAAAACTTTTTCATAAATGATTAGACATGCCGAGTTCTCGTCGAATGAAACAAAATTGTTCTTCACCAAGGGGTTTTGTGAAAATGTCCGCCAATTGCTTGTCGGTACTAATAAAGTTAAGTTCAATATCCCCTTTTTGAACATGATCTCTTATAAAATGATGTCTAATCTCAATATGTTTTGTTCGAGAATGTTGAATTGGATTCTTGGTTAAGCTAATTGCACTAGTATTATCACATTTAATAGGAATATGATCATATTGCAAATTGAAATCCTCCATTTGTTGTTTGATCCACAATATTTGGGCACAACAACTTCCGGCCGCTACATATTCCACCTCGGCGGTAGATAGAGCTACGGAATTTTGTTTCTTGCTATGCCAAGACACTAGAGAGTGCCCTAGAAATTGGCAAGTCCCACTTGTACTTTTACGATCAACTTTGAAACCTCCAAAATCCGCATCCGAATAACCAATTAAATCAAATGCAGCTCCACGTGGATAAAACAATCCTAAGTCATGAGAACCGGCAACATATTTAAAGATACGTTTAATAGCTTTTAAATGCGATTCTTTAGGACATGATTGAAATCTAGCACACATGCAAACACTAAACATTATATCCGGTCTACTTGCAGTGAGATAAAGTAATGAGCCGATCATACCTCGATACATCTTTTCATTGACGGTCTTACCATTCTCATCTTTGTCTAGCTTAGTTGATGTGCTCATTGGTGTGCTCGTTGGCTTTGATCCTTCCATGCCAAACTTCTTAATAAGTTCTTTCGCATACTTGGCTTGGTTGATTAGGATCCCCTCATTAGTTTGCTTGATTTGAAGTCCGAGGAAGAAGTTAAGCTCCCCCATCATACTCATTTCAAATTCACCTTGCATACACTTAGCAAACTCTTTGCACATATTATCATTAGTGGCACCAAAGACAATATCATCAACATATATTTGAATAATGAGCATATCTTTACCTTTGGCTTTAATGAAAAGAGTAGTATCAATTTTTCCACGAGTAAAGCCATTGTCAAGCAAGAATGAACTAAGTCTATCATACCATGCACGTGGTGCTTGCTTCAAACCATATAAAGCTTTTGAGAGTTTAAAAACATGATCGGGGTATACATGATCTTCAAAGCCGGGAGGTTGTTTGACATAAACTTCTTCATTTATGAACCCATTCAAAAATGCACTTTTCACATCCATTTGATAAAGCTTGAAATTTTTGAAAGATGCAAAGGCAAGTAATATGCGAATAGCCTCTAATCTAGCTACCGGTGCAAAAGTTTCTTCAAAATCAATACCTTCTTCTTGATTATAACCTTGAGCAACAAGTCTAGCTTTATTCCTAACAATATTTCCGGATTCATCTAGCTTGTTACGAAAAACCCATTTAGTACCTATAATAGTGTGATCAAGAGGCTTAGGTACTAATGCCCAAACTTTATTCCTTTCAAATTGATTTAACTCATCTTGCATGGCCAAAATCCAATTTTCATCATCTTGAGCTTCCGGAAAGTTTTTAGGCTCAATTTGAGAAACAAAAGCTTGATTTTCACAAAAATTTCTATGAGACGAGCGAGTGGTTACCCCTTTCGAAACTTCTCCAAGAATCAAGTCCTTTGGATGGTTTTGCACGAATCTCCAATCCTTGGAAAGATCTTGGTTGTCTCCCATGGCATCTTGAGGTTGATTAATAACTTCATCTTCTTTGATTTGAGAGCTTTCTACTTGAGTATCACCATCAACTTTTTCTTGAATTGTCAAGTCATGAATCTTATGTGTAATCTCTAAGTCATCATTATCAACAACATCCTTAGTAGCACAAGGATTAGATTCATCAAAGGAAACGTGAATAGATTCTTCAACAAGATTAGTGCGCTTATTATAAATTCTATATGCTTTGCTAGTAAGAGAGTAACCAATAAAGATGCCTTCATCCGATTTTGAATCAAATTTACCCAAGTTATCTTTTCCATTGTTTAATACATAACATTTACAACCGAAGGCATGAAAGTAATTAATGTTGGGTATTCTACCATTCCAAAGCTCATAAGGAGTTTTCTTGAGGATAGGCCTAATTAAAACTCGATTCAAAATATAGCATGAGGTATTAACGGCTTCCGCCCAAAAATATTTTGGCAAAGAGTTTTCACAAAGCATAGTGCGGGCCATTTCTTCCAGAGTACGATTTTTTCTCTCTACTACTCCATTTTGTTGAGGAGTACGAGGTACGGAAAAGTTATGACCAATACCATGTTCATCACAAAACTTTTCATATAAAGAATTGTCAAGTTCTTTTCCATGATCCGTACGAATGTTAGAAATAACAAATCCTTTTTCATTTTGAACTCTTCTACAAAGTTTAGTGAAATTAGGATAAGCCTCATTCTTATGAGCTAGGAACATCACCCATGTATATCTAGAGAAATCATCAACAACAACAAGACAATAATAGTTTCCACAAAGACTTGGAGAGCGAGTTGGTCCAAACAAATCCATATGAAATAATTGCAAAGGTCTAGTAGTTGAAACAACATTTTTGGACTTAAAAGAAACCTTGGTTTGTTTTCCTTGTTGGCAAGGACCACAAAGTCTATCTTTTTCAAATTTGATTTTAGGAAGACCTTTTACCAAATTTTTTTTAGAGAGTTTTGAAATAGCATCCATACTTGCATGTCCTAGGCGCCTATGCCAAAGCCAACTATTTTCACTCAAAGCGGAAAAACATTTTATATCACAATTACTTAAATCATTGAGATTAAAAACATATACATTTTCAAGTCTTTGTCCAACGAAGAGTGTCTTGTTGCTTTTGACATTTTCAATGATACATTTGAATTTTTCAAAGATAACACGATTTCCTCTATCACATAATTGACTTATGCTAAGAAGATTGTGTTTTAAACCACTAACAAGTAAAACATCTTCAATAATAGGAGAATTACCTATATCACCGATTCCTATGATTTTGCCTTTGTTGTTGTCTCCAAATGTGACATGTCCACCATCTTTAGGCGAAAGAGAATTGAAAGCCCTCTTGTCACCGGTCATGTGTCTTGAACATCCACTATCAAGGTACCAACTTCCTTCCTTGAGAGAACTTTTGAAGCATACCTACAATAGCACATCAATTCTTGACTTTTGGTACCCAAATCATCTTGGGTCCTTGAAGGTTAGCATTGATACGGTTCTTAGGAACCCAAACCTTTTTTGCATTAGAAGATGAGTATCCTTTCATAGGACATGTAGGAGAAATATGACCAATTTTACCACAATAATGACATGTCAATTTAGAATGGCTAGAAGGAGGAACATCTTTTTCAAAAAGATTTTTGTGTTGAGTGGGATTATAACCAATTCCGGCCTTGTGAAAAGAAACCATTTGTTTTCCAAGAAGAATGTCTAAACTTTCTTTTCCACTAGTGAGTTTTGAAAGAGAATTAGTTAAATCATCAATTTGTTTTTCTAAAGATTCGTTTTTGGAAGTATCCTTCAAATACTCTTTTTCTTTTTCCAAAGAGGTTCTTAAACTTTCATTTTCTTCCTCCAAAATATCTTTCTCTTCAATTAAATCATCTATTTCTAGTGAAAGATCTTTAGCAACCTTTTTAAGAAATTTGTTTTTAGAAACAACCTTTTCAAATTCTACTTTCAACTCTTTATAGGCAATAAATAATTCATCAAAGGAATAGGATGAGTCGAGATCTACCTCGTTTTCTTCGATGGCCATGAAACACAAGTTAGCGACCTCTTGTTGCTCATCGTCCTCATCGGAGCTACTATCGTCACTATTGTCCCATGCGGCCATCATAGCTCTCTTTTTGTCCTTCTTTGAATATTTTTTTGCATATGGACATTCACTTTTGATGTGGCCGGGCTTCTTGCACTCGTAGCAAATGATTGGATCCTTTTTACTATTTTCTTCTTTGCCTCCATCTTTTCTTGAAAATCCTCTGCCTTTGTGAGATGCTCTATTTTTGAGGAGTTTCTTGAACGTTTTTGTGATGAGCGCCATTTCATCATCCTCACTTTCGTTGCTTGAATCCTCCTTGCTTTTTGATTTGCTTGTTGTACTTTTGAAGGCAAGATCCTTAACTTTCTTCTCTTTTTCACCCTTGAGGTTGTGATGCATTTCCTCCGTCATGAGAGATCCCATGAGCTTGTCCATCGTGTATGTTGAGAAATCTTTGGATTGCAGGATGATGGAGGTGGTAGTGTCCCAATTGGTTGGCATGGAACGGAGCACCTTCCTTGTCATTTCGGATTGACTGTAAATCTTTCCAAGAGCTTTTAAACCGTTAGTAATACTAGCAAATCTAGCAAACATTTGAGATATAGATTCATCCGGTTTCATTTTGAAGAGCTCATAGCTATGCACAAGAATATCAATTTTGGACTCCTTAACTTGACTATCTCCTTCATGTGACATTTCTAACTTATCCCATATTTCTTTAGCCGATTCACATGCGGAAACACAATCATATTCATTGGGAGTAATAGCACAAAAAAGAAGGTTCATAGCTCTATAGTTCTTTTCTATTGAAGCCTTTTCCAAATGACTCCACTCATAATCTGGTTTAGGCATAGTCTCTTCTCCAACTTTCTTAGTAGGAATAATGGGACCATTTTTGATAATTTTCCATAGATCATAATCCGTGGATTGAATAAAGATCATCATTCTATTTTTCCAATGAGAGTAATTTTCTCCGGTGAACAAGGGAGGTCTATTGGACGATTGACCTTCGATACAAGAAACATTACTAGTGGTTGCCATGGATCTTAACTCTTAGATGGTTAAATCTACAAACAAGAGCCGAGGCTCTGATACCAATTGTTACCCAAATTATGCAACCTAGAGGGGGGGTGAATAGGATTGCTAGTAATAATTACCAATAAAAATTTATCTCTAACAATATATGCAAACAATAAGTATGCAATCAAAATAGAGAGATAGAGAGATAGAACCCGTTTATAGTGGTTCGGTCCGGATTTGTCCACGGTCCGGCCCTACTCCACTTCTCCTCAAGCAATTACTTGAAGGTTAGACTAATCTTTAAAAGATTACAACTTGTAAGTCTTGCGGGTGCTTACAAGAACCGAATGCCTCTAGCTTTCCCGAGGAGCTAGCACAACCGCAAGAATTTTCTCCGAAAACTTCTCAAAAACAATAACACCCAAATTCCAACCCGAATTTGGTCTTCTAAGCTTTCAAGTGTTTGACTCAAACACTCACTTAGGAAATACAAGTATGTGAAGAAGGTATGAAAATTATCGCTCACGACTTGTACAAATTTTCTCTCGAGAATAATATGAAAGTGGAAGAACAATGAGAATTTTTGGCTTTGATCTTTTGAGAATTTGCTCTTGCAATAATATGGAATGTTGTAGCTTGTGTATGTACTCATTAATGAGTTCTTGATGCCTTATATAGCCATCCATATGCTTCCTAGCCGTTGGAAACTAGCCGTTGGAACTAGCCGTTGGAAACTAGCCGTTGGAAACTAGCCGTTTGAAACTAGCCGTTGGAAACTAGCCGTTGGAAACTAGCCGTTGGAAACTAGCCGTTTGAAACTAGCCGTTGGAAACTAGCCGTTTGATAGAGTGGTCATCCGGGTGGTCGTCCGGTTGTCACAGCTTTCTGTTCAGACAGCCGGCTTGTCAGCCGGTTCGTCAACCTGTGGCTCACAATTTCATCTAAATAAACCGTTAAAGCATGTATTGAGCTCAATAAAGTCTTTGTAAATATAAATCATGAATCCAAGAGACTTTATGCTATATTTCAAGGTCACGAAAATATTTAATTCGGGAATCGACTTTTCGATAATTTTGTATTTGCCGAATAAAAATATCATTGAATTAATCATCAAAATAATTAATAGAGATGCATATAAATTTTCACAAGTTATAATGCATACATTTTTCAACACAGGTTAATCTAGTTATTTCCTCCATCTGTAGAGGTAGCCAATCATAGCGCTGAGTTACCTTCTTGCATCACGTACAAGTACATTTTCAGTTGCAATTGAATACGATGACAGGCATACGTAGGTCGTGGAGCTAACTACTCCATCTGTAGAGGTGCTTTAAGCGACTCTTTGGACATCAATGGACCACAGATGTTAATTAAAGCACATAAATTAACAAGTGTATGTCCCTTTTTTATTATTCTGCAATTTTGAATGGCCTACTGCGACAACTTAGTTTTTTTCTCTTTGCTTTTCATGAACAGACATTGAAGGTGGAGGAAATGATCTGTTTGGTTTGAAAAAGCTCTTCGTTTTGTTGGCCGCTTGCTAAGCTTTTCTTTTTACTGAGCAAAATGGGTAAAGAGAGGGCAATCAGTGCTTCAGAAACCAGAAACACTCCTGGCTTAACTGCAGGAGCCCTTACCCGCTAAAGAGCCGGAAAATAATGGCCTAGACGGACGCGACAATGGCAGGTACCACTGAGACTGATCTGTGGGCCTTCCTTCATGAAATAAAACCCACTGGTTTCTAAAGCTCTTCTGTTCTTTTGATGATGCATGAGATTTTTGGAGTTTCAGGATCTTTTAGGCATCCGAGATACCAGTTGTTAAATTGATACTGTCTGTTGAAACATTGGGATAATTACATTATGAACACTGCATTCCAGATGATTTATATACGTTTGACTACTGCAGTCCATCTCTTGTTGAACAGAATGATGTTAAAGCTACTGATTTATTTTGGAAGATACTGATTTCAGTGAGCTTTTCATGTCAATTGTTGCCTGCAACGTTTTGCACTACTTGTATGAGACAAGATTCAAAAGTGAAATTGCCTAAAGGAATGGTGCCAAAATGACCACATGATGGATGGCTAACAAAATTTGAGAACTAATAAAACAAAAAGAGGTCAAAGTCTCGTTTCTCACATCATGGGGTGATATAACAGTCACATTAACTGCTAAAATGTCCAAATAAGATGAACTTCGGAGGTATTTTTCGGTTGCCTCGGGAGACCCTCCGACTGCCCCAAATTCATTCACCTCCGAAATAAGAACAAAAAACATATGTATGTTAACTTCCCGACTACCAATTAAATCAATGAGCACATAGAAACATGCGAAGCACGAGCATTATACTAGTGGTTTCAAAGATTCTAGCAATTCCAGGTCAGGTTGGCTAAATTTGTAGCTTTGGGGATCTAGCAATACATCATCGAGCATGAAAGAGCTGTTGGGTTTTGCCCATGTGAATGACTTCTCTAGAAACCTCTCTATAATTAGCTGGCTGTGCTTGGAAAGTCCCAAAGAGCATTTGTGATGCTTGGAATATGAAGAGTCAAGTGTGTAGATCCCTCTTTTATTCCTATTTAAATGTGGCAGTGCATGTGTGCCGTGATAAGTGTGGAAAAAAACAGCAGAGAGAAAATTGTGAGATAAAAATTGTGTGAGTTTGAGGGAGATAAAAATACTGAGATTTTGAGAGTTAGAGAAGGGTATTTTGTATCTCATTGTACTCATTCAATATTAGTGGTAGTTGTTCTCTCTCCGTGGACGTATCCGAGTTTGGGGAACCACGTAAACTTTTTTTTGGAACCAAGCAATTTTATAAAGGGGACAGAAGCCCAACAAACGAGCAGGGGGGAAAAGCCTGCAAACAGAATACAACCAAACCTAGGCAACAAGCAGGGGGGAAAAGCCTGCAAACAGAATACAACCAAACCTAGGCAACAAAGCTAGACAAAAGAAACCAAGAGAATCACCGTAGAGACACCCAAAGGAATTGAAACTACAAAAAAATAGAATCTGGGATCTCCCATGACATGCAGGTATGGAGGTTATCCACTGTCTTGGGAACATTCCGCCATGAGCTAGCACAAGACTTGACTTCTTCCAGAATTTGGTGCATCACTACCTCAGGATTATGCCCAATCTGTTGAAAGATGCGTCCATTCCTCTCCCTCCAAATGTAGTAAATAGCTGCAGCTAGGCAAAGCTTAAGCAAAGAAGCCCATATAGATTTATTTTTGCAAGAATGAGAACCCCAAGAAACCTCAGAAGCAAGAGACCAATCATGAGTGAAAGAACCCAACTGAGCTCCGATCCCTAACCAGACTCGAGAGGAGAAATGGCAAGAGAAGAACAAGTGAGCATGTGATTCAACACTCCCCAAACATAAGTCACAGCTACTATCATGGACAATACCCCACTCCATTAACCTGTCTCGAGTATTCAACCTCCCCAGAATACTCACCCATTGAATAAAAGACCACCTCGGAACATGCCTCTTGTGCCAAACCAAATGATACCATTCAACCTCAGAAACTGAAGATCTAAGAGCCTCCCAAGCAGACTTTGCAGAATAACACCCTAATGGAGACAAAGTCCAGATTACAGAATCCTCATTTGCAGGATGAGGTAAAAGATTAGGGTCAAGTATTAGCAACGATATCTCTAACAATTACAGATCTGCTTCCATACCATCTCCAAATTCCATTATGAATTATAGAACACACCTTAGCATGAAGAGATCTACCAAGATTAGTAGTCACACCATCACCATATTTGAGTAATAGAGGGCCAAGATTGTGCCAATTATCTAGCCACAAAAAAGTATTCTTGCCATTCCCAATCTGAGCTTTGATATATTGAAGACCCACTCTCCTCAGACCAAAAAGCTTTCTCATTGTTCAAGAAGAGTCACCAGGCAAGTTCATAGACCAAATACAGTTGTGTTTGATAACATACGTATGAACCCATTTAACCCAAAGGATGTCTTCCTTCTTGCAAAGAGCCCATAAGTGTCTCAGCATAGAAGCCTTATTCCAATCTTTTAACCTTTTAAAACCTAAACAACCTTCTTTCTTAGGCGTACACACAGTACTCCAAGCCACTTTGGCTCCAGAGGTTTTTAGTTGTATTCCTTGCCAAAGGAAAGCACTAAGCATGCTCTCAATCTCCTTCATAAGCTTGCAAGGAAGAATAAAAATTGAAGACCAATACACATGAATACTAAACAAAACTGAACTTATTAATTGGGCCCTTCCACCAAAAGAGAGAGACCTATTAGACCAAGACTGAATTCTAGCCAGCATCCTGGTTTTGAGCACTACACAATCAGAATATCTCAATTTGGTAGATATAAGAGGAACCCCAAGGTATTTAACAGGAAGGGAAGCTTCTGGAATCTCCAAAATAGACCTCAAACCCTGCTTCAACTCATCCCCAACTCCAGCAAAGAAACATGCACTCTTATCAAAATTAGGTTACAACCCAGAAAACAAATAGAACTCCTTAAACACACTGTCTATAGTCACAAAAGATGCATTAGAGGCCCCACAAACAATAAACATATCATCAGCAAAGGCCAAATGGGAGAGGTTGATATCAACACATTTAGGATGATAAGTGAACCCCCCTTGAGCTATTCTAGAAAGCAGAATTGCAGAAAAAGCCTCCATGACTAACAAAAAAAGGCAAGGGGAAATAGGATCCCCTTGCCTTAATCCTCTCCTTCCTGGAAAAAAACCTCTCAGCTCACCATTAATAACCACATAAAAATGAGGAGTGGAAACACAAGCCCTGACCCAGTCAATGAATTGAACAGGGAACTCCATATACCTCATAACTGAAACAAGGAAATCCCAATCGACACTATCATAGGCTTTCATGATATCAAGCTTTATAGTACAACGAGGAGGCCCTTGATCCCTGTGGTAACCCCTAACAATCTCCTGCATTAACAAGATATTATCCAGAATTGATCTGCCTTTGATAAAGGCAGATTGAGGAGGCCCTACGATACTGGGTAAAACTGCTTGAAGTCGGTGGCAAGAACTTTGGTAATACATTTATACACTGTATTACAGCACGCTATAGGTCTATAGTCCTTAAGAGAATGAGGAGCAGAAACTTTAGGCACTAGAGTAACAGCAGTAGAATTCCATCCCACAGGCATATATCCAGATTCAAAGAAAAAGAGAATACCTGCCACAAAGTCCTCCTTGATAATGCTCCAATTATCCTGAAAGAAAGCAGAATTAAACTCATCAGGCCCAGGGGCCTTGTCACGGTGAATAGATTTAAGAGCACTCAGAATTTGCCCTTCAGAGACAGGCCTTATTAAACCCTCCCTATACCCCAAAGGAACCTTTTTCTAAATAGCAGCAGAAAGAGTCTCAGAGGCGTCTCGCTTTTGGCTAAATGGAGACCCCAAAAGGTGCTTATAATACCCAAGAATTTCCACCTCAATATCAGCAGGGTTATCCAATGTAACACCTTGAACACTTACCAAGCTAAGAATAGTGTTCCTCACTCTATGGGCATTCATTTTTTGATGAAATTTTTTTGTATTCTTATCCCCCAAAGCCAGCCAATTCACTCTAGACTTTTGCTGTTTATAGGCCTCTTCAGCACTGGAAAGAGCATAGAATTGTTGAACCAAATCCTTCTCAAGGTCACATAAAGCTTGATCATGACCAAATCTGAGGCACAAACTCTGAATTTTAGATAGATTGACCCGAGCAGCCTGAACTCTCCTACTGAGGTTACTATAGTGTTGTTTATGAAAAGCCTTAAGAATAGGCTTAAGGCCCCTAAGCTTCTGACTGAGCCTTTCCATCGGATTCCTTCCACAAGTAATGTTCCAAGAAGAGTGAAGGATATCTTGAAACCTACTATCATTCATCCAAAAATTAAAGAATCTGAAAGGACAAGCTTTAAACTCCTCTTGTTAGACCAAGTGAACCAATACCCTTTTGTAACCATATCATGCATACTAATATCCTCCAAGCAACTATTGAAGTCAGAAGCAGCCGACTCATCAAAGCCCTCCAACCTCTCATCTGGCCTTCAAACGACATTGAAATCACCCATGAGAATCCATGCAGAGTCACCCAGAGCAGAATACAGATCCCTCAAAGCAGACCACAGTCCAATTCTATCTCTAGCTAAGTTCATCCCATACACAATAGAAGCATAGAACATCTTGCGCTCAACAATCACTTCAACAACTACCACAATCATTTGGGCAGAGCAAAACGCCAAAGAAGCAGAAAAAACCTGAGGATCCCAACCTACAATGATTCGAGCCACTGACATGTTACCCAGATTATTAACACAACTCCAATTACTTGGAAAACATCAAGCTGTAACACTAGCCAAATTACCAGGCCTGACTTTAGCCTCTACAACACCAAATAGAGAAATCTTATTCCCTCTTATAAAGGACAGAATCTCCTTTTACTTTAAGGGGTTATTGAGGCCCCTTATATTCCACACACCAATCTTAGACATTAAGAAAGTTAAGACTTTTTATTACCACCTTTCCCTTTAGCCTTACCCCTTCCACCCTTGGGCAAAGGAGGAGCAACATCTTTCACATTCAAAGGAAGATCATCATCGACACGGCCAGGCATACTATCTTCCACATTCGGAACAACTGAAGAAGAAGTAGCACCAGTAGCATCTACCACCTTTCCAGAAAGAGGAGAGAATCTATTACGAGCATATGGACTAGCAATAAACCCTATATCTCCCAAATCATTCCTAGAAGGGAAAAAGGAATCCACCAGAGTTGGCTTACCTGGTTTGGTATCCACAACCAATTCAAGTCCCCTACTATACTGATTCACCACTTGTTCAATGGCAGCATCATCACAAATTTGAAGTCGAGCAGATTTTTGATCACCTCCAGTCTGAGGAATGCAAGGCAAAACTTTAGGATGGCTAACAGGCTTGGTAATTTGAGGAATACCAAAAGGCTGAAAAGGGCTCCCCAACACATTAGGCCTACCCACCCTTGAAGGGTTAGCATTATCAGCAAGCTGTGGAGAACAAGGAATCTCAGAAGATTTATGAGGACTTTTACTAGAACCGCCCTTAGGAACTACCCTATCAACTTCACATGTGCCACCAACCTCAGGGCTAGGTTTAGAAACAACAGGAGTACTATTAGCTATGGAGCACGGGTACCGGTACGCGGTACGGGTACGGGTACCGGTACGGGAAACGGCAAAACCCCAAAAAAGTAGGGTACGGGTACGGCGGGGGTACGGTGAATAGATATATAATTTTTTTCTATTTTTTATTGCTTTAAATGAAATATAAACCCATTTTACCAACAAAATGTAAGATAGATAAAAGTTCGAAGTTCATACATCAAGTTCAACGTGCCTAGATCAAAGCTAGACGAGTTCCTTGTTCCTTACATACCAACAGTACTTACAAACATTGACTCAGTGTAAACGTGTATGTGTATATAAAAGAGAGAGAACTTACGTCTTCTGTTCCGATTTGGAGCCCTAGACCGCTGCCTCTCTCAGTGACTCAGTAAACATGTATGTGTATATAAAAGACAAAAAAATTACACAATAAGCCTATATTTTATAATTATTTACAAAAAAATCCCTGAAATTTTGAAAAAAAAATCATTTTGGGCTAAAACGTACCCATGCCGTACCCAAAATTATCAAAAGTACCCGATCAAATTTTGCCGTACCGGCACTGTACCCGTACCCGGTACAGGTACGGCGACATTTTTGAAGTTTTGAAGTATCCGTGCTTCATAGACTATTAGTCACAACCTTTGCAACCTTCTTAGAGCATCTTGCATCCAAGTGACCAAAAACCTTACAGAAGGAGCATTTTGTAGGTTTCCAGGAATACTTAATAGGGATTTCACAGCTAACCCCAGTAGCATTTACCACTTCCACTGAATCCAACAATTCAGTACTTACATCAACCTCAACACAAATTCTTGCAAAAATGAGCCTCTGACAATTTTCCGTCATATCATCTGCATAAAGAAGAACACCAATCGCACTAGCAATAGGACTCAACCCTTCTTCATTCCAGAATTCAAGAGGAATGCTGGAAAATTGCACCCAAATAGGAATTTAGACAGTTGCTCTTTCTCCAAGGACATCTGTGGTCTCCAAGGCTTTAGAATCATAAGTTTCCCAGCAATGAGCCATGGCCCAGCCTCTATTAGCTTCCTAATAGCATCACCATGAGAGAACTTGAAAAAATAGAAACCCCGATCGTTTGAAAGAACTTCATAGATACCAAATTTTCGCCAAATATTAGTAACAATATCTTTCACCAACTTAAAGTTCACTTTCTTATCCAAAAAGTAACCCACAACACAATCAGCCCACTGCTGACATCCCGTAGCCTCAACAGAAGGAGGAAGGTACACTACTGGTTTTTCTGCAGTAACTGCAGGGGGAAAGTAACTCAGATTCATAGGCGACCCACCAGAAGAGGATTGAGCCACCACTGAACTCCACTTTGGTTGCTCGGTAGCCTTACTCTGATTATTCCCCATAGAGAGAATAACCTCATCCTTGGAGCACAACTGCTCCTTAAGCACAAGGATCTCTGCGCTCAAGGATTTGATTCGCCTCATAGCCGGGTCATCAGTTTCATCAATTGCCAATTAAGCAACAGAAGCAACATTAATTTGCTCTAATTCATCAATTAGGTTAACCGCAGCAGGGAAAGTAGCAGCAGGAGATCGAGGACTAGTACCCACAGGTTCATGATGATTACAAGAACTAGGGTTGCCAGACTTAACTACAGAACTAAGAGTAGGAAATTCAGACGTAAAATCCATCATAAGATACCACAAAAGAGCCGAATCAAGGGAAGGAATTACCTAAGAGAGAGGAAGAATCGAACCGATCTCCATCAGACTTTCTCTCTCAAGGAATCGCCTCCTAGGAATCTGCCAGTACAATGACTTTGCCGAAATCACAGCTTAAAGAAGAGATGTCTCTCTCTCTCTCTCTCTCTCTCTCTCTCTCTCTCTCTCTCTCTCTCTCTCTCTCTCTCAATCCTCTGTGTTGTAGGCTGTGGCAGTGCCGTTGAACGAATCACGTAAACTTGTGTCTCTTTCGTGTGTGTTTTGTTTTTTTGTTACGCTTCCGTTTTGCGGGTGAGATTGTATATTTCCCAACAAGAGCCTCATGATCCCTTTGTGTTGATGAGAACTGCAATTCCTTAAGGTGTTTTTTGTTTGCTGTTGGAGCCATTTTTATGTTCTAGTGCAGTGTCTTTGTGAAGACAAAACTCGTGCTTTTCTCAGATGAGGCGTGTGTTGGTTGTGGGTCCATGAGTTTAGTGACTATAACTCATGATTTTAAAGAATGTATTCTTCTAAATTGGACCCTCGGCCCTTGTTTTCTTTATTGGTACAATGGAAATATCTTTTGATCCTCTTTTTTCTGTTAGGCACCCGCACTGATAGGCAATTTGATGTTAGAGGGTTCCTCCATGATTATGTTGGTGAAATTTAAACTTTGATATCTACATGCAGGATGATTTGGTGTGTAAAACTCCTGGCTCTAGGAATCCTTCGAGTGCTGCCAGCCGTAATGCTTTTGAGAACGGTGAGGCCTTTGATTCTTCTGAAGCTGAGTTGGCTCATGCGCGTAGAAAATTGGCATCTCCAAATCCTATCCAATCCAATGTAAATGTTCAGAGCTCATCTGATGGGAAAAATGTTGGCCTACCTGTATCATATTCCTATGCTGCAATTTTGGTTGGTTCCTTAACCTGAAGCACCACCCCCGATCCCCAACTCTTTGCTTGGGCTCCTAGCCCTTGCCTTGCTCCTATTTGTGGAGAGAGAGAGTAAACATGTCTGAAAGAGAAGCCTTAATAGTCCAATCTCATTCAACAGTGTCTCAGCTTCGGCTACAGAGTCTGCTAATCTGGTCTCCACTTTATCTGGCACGAACCTTTCAAAGGCTATGATAGATGTAGAGAAGTATTTACCCCCCACAGATTGAACATGATGAGGATGATCCCCAATACCTATCCCTTCAATTTGCAAAGCAGTCAGAATCATGTTACGCAGCAGCATCCGTAAGCGAACAAATCTGAATTTGGGCATTTTCACATGTCTTTTGTTGAGCAGTCAGCAAAAACGTCTTATCCAGATTTGCGCATGAGCAATGGGGCTCCGCATAGAACCACTGCTTCTTCTAATAAATCATACATGAAAGGATCTTCTACTTCTATGCTTAACAGCAAAGGAAGCTTATCTTCCCATTATCAGCACATGGATGCTACTAATTCTTCATTTCTGAACTTTGGTTTAGGTACTTTGTAAATACTGGCACTTCTAACATGCCACCTTTATTCGAAATTGGTCCAACAGCATCACCTATGGCATCCCCTGGAATGGACTCTAGGATGTTAGGCGGTGGTTTGCCTTTTGGATCAAATGTGAGCCCTGGTGCATCAGAATCACCTCATTTGAACAGAATTGGAACTAGGTGGGACCACTGGTGGATCCCGCATATCTTCAGTACTTGAGGATGGCAGAGTATGTGGCAGGACAATCTGCACATATTTATGATCCCTGCTTGGATACAAATTACTTGGGGAATTCTTAAATGGATTTACTCCAGAAAGCTTATCTGGGTTCTGTGCTATCACCTCAGAAATCGCAATATGGCGGTCCCATTGGCACAAATCTGGTGGTTCTAATCACCCTGGTTACTATGGAACTCCTGCATATGGGGTTGGTTTGTCATATCCTAAGAGTCCTTTGGCTAGTCTTATCATTCCAAACTCTCCTGTTGGATTAAATATGTGATACCCTACTGGGATAAGAAACTTAGGTGGGGGTGTGATGGGACCTTGGCGCTTACAGACTAGTTCTAATGCGGAAGATAGCTTCGCATAATCTTTGCTGGAAGAGTTTAAGAACAATAAAGCTAAGTGTTTTGAACTTTCTGAAATTGCGGGTCATGTCATTGAATTTAGGTGTGTGCTTTTCTTTTTTTTTCTTTTTTTGGTCTTGAATACTATTTGATCATGGTGAATTCTAATGGTAAACATTTTGTAAAAAGGTACAGATAAATATGGAAGCCGATTCAATCAACAAAAGCTCGAAATAGCTACAACAGATGAGAGAACCATGGTTTTTGAGGATATCATTCCCCAAGCTCTTACTTTGATGACTGATGAGTTTGGTAATTATGGTACTCAAAATACCAGCTTTACTACTCCGATAACACACAACACAACATAAATTGCACTGACTGTTGTACACACGAATCGGACATAATTGTGGTTTTAAACTCTTTGGTAGATTTTAGATAAGTGACTGTTATATAATTTCAGTTTTTCGAGCATGGAATTGGCATCCCAGAGGAGAAAACTGCCCAGCAAGCTTTTTGGGAATGTGTTGACCCTAAGCCTTCTAATGTATGGTTTTCAAGTGCTCTAGAAGGTATCATCTAATGTAATATTTCTTTTCATGTTGCTAAATGTCCCTCGTAGTTAATGATTAATTTTTTATATTGATCCTTTTTGTTTAACCCACATTAGATCTTCTCGAAACCATATGTGTGGCTTTGGCATGTTTGCGATCTTACATTTTGGTTAAATTGTTATAATTCCCTCCATTCCCTTGTTTTCGGTCTGAAAGTTTTGATAAACACATGATGGTTAGTAGGTGTGTAGACTACTAGTCATGTGAAAAGAAATAGTGATTCCTAGTAGGTGTAAAGATTACTGATCACTAATTGATAAGAACTCTGAAAGTGTGCATTCGAGAACATATGTATTCGGTTTTACGTTAGTCAAATACAGATCATAGTTTACGTACTAGCTCTAAAACGTACTTGTTGCCTTGATCTACTATGGACCAAAGCTTACGTACTAGATACTAGATCCAATAAGTACTTGTTGCCTTGAATCAATGTCGCCCTGATTGCAAGAGTTGGATAAATTTTATAGATCTATAAATATGTTTGTTGCTTCGGTTGGAAATAAAAGGACCAAGTTTGCTTGATGAGATGAAAATAAAGAAGTGGTTCCTACTTCCGTGTAGCGGATGATTGCTAACCACGAGAAAAACACGACAGTTAGTAGGTGTTTAGACTACTACTAGTCATCTTAAGGAAAAATTGTGAAACACATGACGATTAGTAGGTGTTTAGACAACTAGTCATGTGAAAAGAAATAGTGATTCCTAGTTGGTGTAAAGACTACTAATCACTAATTGATAAGACCTCTAGAAGTGTGCTTTTGAAATTATGAAATCGAAAAGACAGTGGTTCCTAGTAGATTAACAAGAGTACTAGCCATAATATGTATCTCCAAATATAAGGCTACTCGTCACTGAAAATGTGATTCCTATTAGAGGACTATTGGCTTCTGAGAACGGAAATTGTCAAAATCTTGTTAGACACGTAATATCGAATACACATGTTGCAAAAGCAATCGTGGCAACAAATGCTTCTTAATATGGATTAGAGTTAACGTACTAGATCTAGTAAGTATTTGTTGCCTCGAATCAATGTCGCCGTGATCGTAAGAGTTGAATCAATTTTATATATCCAGATTCCAGACATATGCTTGTTGCTTCGGTTGGAAATAAAAGGACCATGTTTGCTTGATGAGATGAAAATAAAGAAGTAATTCCTACTTCCTAGTGGCATATGACTGCAGCTATCACACCCCACCCAGGGCCAGCACTCAAATGAGCCCAAACCGATGTGAGGGTGCAACATCAACCACCAACCCATTCCTATAACTCAAATTCTAGCAATTAAGTTAACCAACAGCCATTTTATTGATAACGCAAAATATATAGTTCTTACAAACACAACGAAAGTCTTAAGAAAGCGTTAAACTATACAGATGAACTAGATATAAACATAGGCTGCAACTACATCCTTATCTACAATATTTCGCCAAAACTAGTCCAGCCTTCCCGACATGCTATCTAAGCGAGGGTACAACCACACAACAATCAGCAGTGGATATCTATAATGCCTGCAAAACTGGATTCCAAAATGAAATCTAGGAGGGTTTATGAGACATGGATGCAATTCAATATTAAAGGTACAGCTAAAAGATAATCTCAACTTGTCAAACAGTAAACTAAGCAATTAAAAGCAACACCGGGCACACAACCAATAATTTAAGGCATAAAAGCCTTTTGGCATAAGGCCAATCACTGGGCACATAGCCAATAACTTAAGGCATAAAAGCCTTTTGGCATAAAGCCAATCACTGGTCATTAAGCCAACATTCAAGTTCAATTCAATATAGAACAACATCTATGAATCAAACACTCACCTTGTACTCCAAAAGAAAGTACTACTATGGTTTTGGTGCTCCTTGATTCACCGACTCGTCACCTATCCACAAGCCAAACGTTTTAGTATAGAAATACTTGAAAGGCCTAACAAATGCATTAATAATGTCCTGCACCAACTCAACTAGATAACAAATGTCAAAACAATCCTATTTATGCTCAGAATACCCTAACTTCAAATAAAATCATAACATGAATCCAAACATGTGCCGATTCCGCATAGAAACATCTCAAAACAGTCCCAACTTCGACAAATCACTATGTGTCGAGTCTTTTATCATTATCAAACGATTTTGGTGTCAAAAGCTTCACAAGAGGATGTACTTCAAGAGTTGTGAAGGAACCAAGACCAAATTCAAACTATAAGGATGGAAAAATTGACAAACATAACAGATTCACAAATCTGTCTCAAAACAGATTCTCAAGATCAGACCAACATTCAAAAATTCACAATAAATTGAGTTCTTAACCTTTTCAAGTGATTACAAAAGCCAAAACATCACCAACTTAACAATACTTAAGACTCATAAGATCTCATGTCCACCCAGAATACTTAAACTTGAGGAATTTCATGAGGAACTCAAGCCAAAAGCTGTCCAGAATCCCAGAACTTCCCAAAACATGAACCTTAATTCAAAAACTGCTATAATCTAGAAAGAGTCACGGCACAACCCATACATATTTAGAAAGATATACGAGTCTAGTTCTTGAATCAAGAAATGGTTCGCAAAATAGACACCCGAGCAAGAAGTTATGCATGTTTTTCCAACACGTGTCTGTGCTGTCTGCACAGACTCGAATCTGACAGCAGCTCGGTTTATGATTTTTATCTTTTTCCACACTTCTCAGAAAATTCTGAAATTTTTACAGCATAATCTAAACACACAGAGGCATCTATAGTAAAAATACCATAAAATAACATGGTTGGCGTGTCGATGAGAGAAATTCGTCAAAAACAGGACAGATTCAACTTTGCTCAAAACAACGTTTTGCATATTCATATGATATATGAATTTCCTAGAACAAAACTCAACTCCAACCTCAAAAACCCTCTTCCATGGATTCAATTCAGTGCATATTAAATGCAGAACATGAGACCTAACATGGAAAACATGAATTTCAACACTTAAGAAGATGAAAATTACCTAATTAGCTTTAATTCAACCAACCCTAATTTCTCCTTTCTCTCCTTCTTTCTTCTTCTCCACAGCTGCTCTCTCTCTCCCTTTTTCTCTCTAACGTTGAAACAAAACCTCCCTAATGGGTTTTCTTTTTCTTTTTTTTTATGACATCGTTAGTTCAGAGTTCTGGGGTCGACCGGGGAGCGAGTTCGTCCGCACCTTCTCAAGGTTCCGGTCAAGGAGGAGGTTTGGTGCAGGGTCAGGGTACCTAGGGGCATGTTTTCAACATCAACACCAATGCTTCACCTTCAGTTTCTCAGGCTCCAGAAGCATCTGTTGTGAGAGGTACCTTCCTTCTATTTAATTCTTTCGCTAGAGTACTCTCTGATTCTGGAGCATCACATTCTTTCATTGCCACATCATTTGTGTATGCATTGGAGTTGGGCATCGAAAATCTTGATTTGCCATTATCCATCGAGACACCATCAGGGGGAAGGTTATCTCTGAGTCGTATTTGTAAAGATTGTGAACTTGTTATCTACGACCATCACTTCGTCTTTGACTTTATCGTGCTAGATATGTTGGGGTTCGACCTCATTTTGGGAATGGATTGGTTGACTGCATTCCACGCTACGATCGATTGTTTTAAGCGTCGTGTTCGCATATGTCCGCCTTAGGGTGTTTGTTTCGAATTCCATGGGGAGCGTCGACAACCGTTAGAACCGTATTTGTGTGGGTCTCGGGAAAGAGAGTCGATTTATGCTTTGTTGGCGAGTTTGACGTTAGATGAGGACTTGTTGACACGTGGGGAGTTACCCCTGGTAGTTTGCGAATTTCCCGATGTATTTCCGAAAGTGTTGCCCGGTTTGCCTCCTGAGAGAGAAATCGAGTTCACGATAGACTTGCTTCCAGGCACCGCTCCTATTTCGATTCCTCCTTATCGTTTTGCGCTCGCCTAACTTAGAGAGTTGAAAGTTCAATTACAGGAGTTAGAAAATTTGGGGTTTATTCATCCTAGCACATCACCGTGGGGAGCACCGACTTTGTTTGCCCAAAAGAAGGATGGTTCACTTCGTTTGTGCATTGATTATCGTAAGCTCCACCGTGTGACCGTTAAGAATAAGTATCCCATGCCAAGAATCGATGACTTGTTTAATCAACTCTGAGGTGCGACTTGCTTTTCCAAAATTGATTTGAGGTCCGGTTATCATCAACTAAGGGTTCGTAGAGAGGATAGTCCTAAAACCGCTTTCCGTACTCGCTATGGTCATTACGAATTCGTTGTGATGCCATTTGGTTTGATGAATGCTCCAGCTACTTTTATGGATCTAATGAACCGTATCTTTCGTGCTTACCTTGATCATTTTGTGGTTATATTCGTCGACGACATTCTTGTTTATTCATCCAGGGAGGAGGAACACTGAATTCATCCTACCATCGTTCTTGAACTCCTGAGAGAACACCGTTCATACGCCAAGCTTAGTAAGTGCGAGTTTTGGCTACCTGAGGTTAAATTTTTGGGTCATGTAGTTTCTAAAGGTGGAGTATCTGTTGATCTGGGGAAGATAGAATCCATTATGAATTGGCAACGATCGAAGAACGTGTTTGAAATTTGAAGCTTCTTGGGGTTGGCTGGGTACTACCGTCGTTTTGTTCTCGACTTTTCTTGTCTAGCTGCACCGATGACTAGACTAACTCGCAAGGGGACTCGTTTCTTTTAGAGTGACTCGTGTGAGGCAGCTTTTGAGGAATTGAAGCGGAGGTTGACTATCGCACCGGTTTTGATTGTGCCTGAATATGGGGTTGGCTACTCCGTGTATTGTGATGCGTCTAAGGAAGGATTGTGGTGTGTATTGATGCAAGCGGGATGAGTAGTAGCGTATGGATTAAGGCAATTAAAGACTCACGAGCGAAACTATCCAATTCACGACTTGGAACTCGCCGCCGTTGTTTTTGCTTTGAAGAGTTGGCGTCATTATCTTTATGGTGAGAAATTTGAAGTCTTTTCGGATCATAAGAGTCTGAAGTACCTCTTCTCCCAAAAGGAACTTAACTTGAGTCAACGTCGTTGGATGGAACACTTAGAAGATTATGACTTCTAATTGCATTATCATCCGGGAAAGGCGAACGTTGTGGCGCATGCGTTGAGTAGAAAATCGGCACACTTAGCGAGCCTAGCCATACGTGAGTGGAAGATGGTGAACGACTTAGGACATTATGCTTCGCACTTCGAGGAACTCCAAGAAGGGGTTACATTGTGCAATCTCACTGTCCAATCGACCTTATCGGCACGAGTAGTGGAGACTCAACAAAATGATGGAGAACCGGAGGAACTTCGTACCAAATTCCTTAACGGTAATGCTCGAGATGGGTGGATGATTCATGCCAACCAAAGTTTACGTTATCAAGGAAAGTTGTTCGTACCTGTTTTGTGTCGGGAGGAAATCCTACGAGAATTTCATCATTCACCATTAGCCGTCCAACCGGGAGGAACTAAAATGTATCACGACTTGCGTAGACAATTTTGGTGGCCTGGGATGAAGAGAGATGTTGTGATCTTCGTGTCCAAATGTCTAACATGCCAACAAGTAAAAGCCGAACATCAACAACCCGCAGGAGAACTACAACCGTTGCCGGTGGCCGAGTGGAAATGAAAAAATGTGACGATGGATTTTGTTACGGGTTTGCCGAGATCGCCGAGGGGGCATGATGCCATTTGGGTTATCATGGACCGTTTGACAAAAACCGCTCACTTCCTACCTATTCATGTTACCGATTCTGTGGAAACGCTTAGTCGTTTGTATATTCGGGAAATTATTCGACTTCACAGGATTCCCGTATCTATCGTGTCTGATCGAGATTCGAGGTTTACCGCACGTTTTTGGCAAAGTTTGCAAGCCGCTTTGGGCACGAACCTCTTGTTTAGCACCGCTTTTCATCCACAAACCGATGGTCAATCCGAGCGAACAATTCAGATTTTGGAAGATATGCTTCGGGCTTGCATTATGGATTTTCGGGGTAATTGGGAAAACCACCTACCATTAGTCGAATTCGCGTACAACAATAGTTATCAATCGAGTATCGAAATGGCGCTGTATGAAGCATTGCATGGGAGACCGTGTCGATCACCCGTATGTTGGACCGAATTGGGAGAGGCTACATTAGTGGGGCCGGACATGATCAAAGAGGCTACCGAGAGTATGAGATCGATTTGCCAACGACTTCTAGAGGCTCAAAATAGAACAAATGAACAAGTCAAGATTATTCGCCAAAGGTTACAAACCGCTCAAAGTCGACAAAAGAGCTATGCCGATTGTCATCGTCACCCATTATCATTCGAAATGGGAGATCACGTGTTTCTTAAAGTATTGCCATGTCGAGGCTTGTCACGTTTTGGGAAGAAGGGAAACCTTTCACCGCATTATATCGGTTTGTTCGACATTATCGAGAAAATCGGAGAGGTTGCGTACCGTTTAGCTTTGCCACCACAGTTATCGAATGTGCACGACATGTTTCATGTCTCTATGTTGAGAAAGTACGAACTGGATCCATCACATGTGTTAGAATGGTCTGAACTCGAATTGGAAGCCAACGCATCATATGGGGAATAACCGATACGTATCCTGGACACGCGTGATCAAGTGTTGAGGGGTAAGACGATACCACTAGTGCGAGTTTTGTGGAAAAGTCAGGGTAGCGAGGAGTCGATGTGGGAACGAGAAGACGAGATTAGGGAGAAGTATCCGCACCTATTTTCGGAATGAATCGATGTGAGTGTTTAATATTGAAGTTTTATGCTATTTGACTTGTTGCATATCTATGTGGTGCATGACGTAGTTGACCATGATTACTTAAATTTCGAGGACGAAATTTCTTTAAGGAGGGTAGAGTGTAGAGACCCGTATTTATTTTATCAATATTAATATTTTATAAATGCATGATTATTGGGAAAGAAAAGTGAAATAATGGTGTTTATGTGATTTAGGGCTAAAGTGGTAGAATTGATTGTGAAAGGGTGCAAAGGAAATTTGTGGATTTATGTGTATAAATAGGAGGGTGTGAGAGTATCACACACACCCCCCTCTCTTATTCCCTCCGTCCCTCTCTCCCTCTCCCGGCGTCTCTCTCTCCCTCTCTTGCTCTCACTTAAACTTCACCCAAATCACCCAAAATCTACACAAAACTACCTCCAATCTTTCATTCCTACACATATTGGAGCTCATTTCTTGTCGGATTAAGCTCGGTGGAGGTGTATTCCGTCCGGTTTTGAGATTTGGGGCTAGGACTTGGAAAAATCCTTTGAATTCATTCTTCAATCTTGAGGTAAGGAGTTCTAACTTTCGATAGATGTTTATGACATGTTTCTTGTAGCTTGATTCTCGTTTGTGACCGTTGCTGTTGTTGATGTCGTTGCTGCTGAGAAACCCATGAGAATCTGTTAAAAATTTGCTCGAAGGTCATTGTTATCGATAACATTTTCCTTGTTATCGATAACACCGTGTTCCGAAGCCTAGAAAACCCATTGTTATCGATACTCTTAGTATTGTTATCGACACCTCTGTGTTCCAAAAGCCAAAAATTTACTTGTTATCGATACCCATTGTCATAGTTATCGATACCCTTGCGTCTGGAATGATTTTTGATCAAAAGGTATTGATACCATTGGCCTTGGTATCGATACCTGTTGCTTATCTCCAGTTTTCACTATTTGCTTCATTTTTTGTCGTTTTGGTTCTCAATCACTTCCAATTTACCCAAATACCTTCCAAATGACTCTTAACTTGGTTACTTGTAGTTTAATGACTTTGTTGAACGTATTCATTACTTTAATGCTCGTTTGGATACGATTTCACAAAAATACTTTATGTATCAAAGTTGGGTTTGAACGATACGAACATGATGGATAAATGATTTTGGAACTTTACGAACACAATGAGAACATTCAGGACATCCCAATGGGTAAGGTGCCTAGCAGAGGACATCAGGGTCCTTTAATTGGCCCGGCATGAGCTATATGCTCGTATTTGATACTTCAGGACATCCCAAATGGGTAAAGTGCCTGACAGAGAACATTGGGGTTCTTTAATTGGCCCAATTGGAGTTTCGGCTCATGACACATGTACGAGACACGTCTTGACATATGGTGTTTTCAAAGTTTGTTCAGTAAGACACATGATTGGTTTTGAAAATGAAAGGTTGGAATCGGATTACTATTGTTGCCCCTTTCCATTGATTTTGGTTGCCATCTTTCATCCTGTAACCATTCCTGCATTTCATCAGCATATATTGATAGATTAGAGCTTTCTACTGGATTAGTGTAGCTCAAACCTTACATCACTTTCAGGTACTAACCCAGGGTAGTAGTTCATGTTTGGAGTGTATGGATGTGGACATTCTTTGGAAGCTAACCTTGAAGATCGATAATGGTTTGCCTAAGATTAATGTTCATGGTGCTTATAATGCCGTGTTTGAAAGAAAGAACATGGAAAGAAAAGATATGGGAAACGACTTTTACTTTTTTTTTCTTACACTTTCTTTCCTTGAAATCAATTTTGCAAGCTACTATTGAATATTGATTGTTAAAGGTATATGTTATAAGAGAGATCGGGGGTGTAGAGAGCCCACAAATTTGGCCCCATTTGGCAGAAGGTTTAAAGAAATTAATCTGGACATAATAATTACCAATAATTTAGAAGAGAAAATCAATTAAAAAAAAACCTCAAAACTTTGAATTGCGAAGTCCAAAATTTCTAAAATTTCAGCAGAATATCCATTCAGTTCAGTAATTTTAGTATATAGGGGTAATTTGGTCGTTTTAATATACAGGAGTATTATGTTAATTTTAGTATGCAAGAGTAATTTGGTCATTTAAATGAACAAGGGGTGATATGGTCATTTTAGCGTACATAGGTATTTTAGTCATTTTAAATTTTAATTGCGTTAATGAGCGGGTTCAGTTTGATTTTAAATAAATGGGTTGTGTTGGGTATGGATAATTGAACACTTAACTAATCGGGTCTAAATGGGTCAATAACTTATTAAAGATCCAACCCGCTTATAACTTACCCAATCTGACTCAAACTCGCTCATTTGACACCCTTAGTTTTGTAGTAAACCAAAAATCAAACCAATATGTGGGGATTATCAATAAAGAGAAATGGTACTCCCTTCGTCCCATAATATTTGGCACTTTCACTATTCTAGCCTTATGAAAAAATTAACAATATTTTTTAATCCATAATTTTTTTATAAGCAATATGGATCTTGTTTGATAGAGTTTAATTTGTTCTATTATACAAAGTTCAAAAAATTGCCTAAAACATTATGGATTGAAAGATATATGCAATTTAAAAATGGCACGCATTCCTGAAAATGCCAAACATTATGGGACGGAGGGAATATTATTTTGGAACCATAACTGTCAACATGCATCTATAAATCAAATCACAAAACGCAGTTTCTATTTTTTTGTTAAATCACATGACCAAACCATATTACTAAAGACTTAAACCAATTTTTTCGGTTTGGATTGGATTCGCAATTCAACAATTTTTAGGCTCTGTCTTGATAACTATTGTACTTGATTAAATGACCTGGATTTTAATTTGAATCTGTTTGTTCTATTAACAGATGGAATAGAAACCCATCAACACGGTTTTTAATCAATTTGGGACTAATTTTACCTCATGTTCGATTCGATGGTCTTACTTTTTCTTTTTTCTTTTTGTAATTTATCAACAATCGTTTAGCTTTTGTTGCTTTTTAAGTTAACTCTAGAAATTTTGTAAAGATCCTAGGTCTTAACTATTGTAAATACAATATTATTCTTGTTAAATTAAATCCTACTAATTTAGTTATTATGAATTACCTAAGAAGAGGTTGCTAGTAGTGGAAATTTTGTTAATTTTTATTTGTGATTGAGAGGTTAGTAAGTTTCTAATAGCAAATAAGTTATTGAAAAATATCATGTTATTTTTAATAACGAAAAAGTTATTAATAGTTTGTGAACATAGTTATTATCAGCGGGGACTAAATTTTGACAATAACTTATTCTATTCATAAAGTTAACATTGTAAGATGTTGGTATTTTTTAATTATTGAAAATGGGTTGATAGAATGCGTTAAGTTTTGAGTGGTTTATGTTAATGATAACATTTTTGTAAATGGCTAAATAATATCAAGGATTTGACCCCGCAAAAGTTGCCTATATATGTATGTTGTGGATAGAAAATAAGTAGATTTATAAATAACATTCCCGTTTCAAATTGTTTTTTCGGTCCGCAAAATCAGGACTCATAAACAATTAATTTCTTTCAAGAAAAAATTAAAACTTTTTTCATAAATTAAAAGAATTCATCAATATCTAATGAATTATTGTAGAATTTTTTATTTTTTCTTGCAAAAAATGTATTATTTTGACATTCTTGTTTGGCGGACAGAGTAAACATTATGAGACAGAGGATGCAGGCTATTTATACGTAGGTTATAGGTTACATAAGTGGGCTATCATAAGTTGATGAATGACAACACTTGTACTTGTATGCAATTTGAGAGGTGCCGTGTAAAGCATTTGTGTAGATTTGTTGAGTTGTACAAATCAATGATGTAGATCTAGCAACGTTAAGTACTAGTTCTCGTGATTTGAGAACACTCGAATACTATTGGTTTGTTTTCATTAACCAAATATAAAAAGATTTAATGCATTGTATCAGAACTTCATTGTTTCGCTGTGCAATGATTTTGAAGACGATTTTCTCATGTCCTTTATAGATATATTTGTACAAGTATTTAACAGCTTTTATAGTTGAGCAAATCTCAACATTCACATGACAATCTAACAGAACTGATAGATATGGACTATAAGGCACCACCCATCTGTTATCTAGAATTTGGTGGCGCACTCGCACTTGCTTACCATCATTCTTTCGTCGGTAAATTGGATAACCATCTATTCCAACAGTTGTAGCCTCTGTGAATTTTTTGGGATAATGGTTTTTGCATTTACCATTTTTCATGCAAACGTTACCTGCATCAAGCTTCCCACAAGGACCATGCATCATGTGTTTCAACACAGTCGCATAAAGATGTGGATTTTCACTCTCATCAGGTATTTCAGCTGATATAAATTGATCAATATGTTCCGGTGTTGTAGGCTTATGGCCTCTTTTTAGGATTAGCAGTAAATGAACATGTGGCAAACCTCTTTTCTGGAACTCAATCACATAAGTGTATGCTTGAACAGGACCAAATAATTTCTTCTTGATCACCTCTTTTTTCATCTGATCAAATTGGCTCTTGACGACTCTGGTAACAAGATCAGGCCTATTTTGCACATCTTCATGTGCCTTGAGTTCATTGGAAATCTCTATCCATTTGGGATTACAAGTCATAGTTAAGAATATATCTGTTTTCCCATATATATCCACTAATGCCATTGCATCCATATATCTTTTTTGCATGTGCCGCGGCCCCCCTATGAATGATCCAGGAAGGATTATAGGAGCTCCAATTTTGGATCCCCTTGATTCTCCTTGTGCAACGCTATCGATAATTCCTTGGTACAAATCTGCTCTTATTACATCTTGGTGATGTCTGAAGTAATCCAATCTTGAAGTTTCAATTTTGACATACATATCGACAACATATTGTTGGAGGAGTCTACCTGATTCTAAGATTATAGAATCAATTTTTGGACGTATTTGAAACAAACATGCATAAAACTCACGAGCTGAAACGGTATTTTGGTTTCGGGAAGTATCCCCATAATCTGCAGATAAAAAGCAACACCAATAAGTATGTGTTTATACAAATTTTGGGGATAAAGATCTTATTAAATTCTGAAACTTACATAGGGATTCTTCATCGAGAAGTTGGTCTAGCGTTGTATATGCGTTGGATCTACCTAATGCCTGATCAGCTAATTGAGTAGCACGTTTCTTGGAGCTATTTCTCTTAATGCCACGATGCCATCCTGGCTCTCCGTACGAAAACAACAATGGATATTGCAGAGGATCATAACATCCATAGTAATACTTGATATTAACACTATGACCATCACGCTTCTCAACTAACTAGTGTGATGTTGACGCGCTACGCGCGTCGATGTGACATTATAATTTGTGGAACGCAATTGTGATAGCGAGTAGATTGTATTTAATATATAAATATGAAGGATTTATTGATGCATTATTTTAGGGAAATCAATGATGTATATGTATAATATGTGAATTATTTGCATAACTTTTGCATGAAATTCCAATCTGAATCAGTAGATTCCTGCAGTTGTTTGACGCTGTTGATGGTTTAGAGCTGGGCTAAGAAAGAGAGAAAAGCCATTTAAGAATCAAGCGGGATCTTAGATAAGTCAACTAAGTTGAACATGGAGCATGTTATTGGTAATATAGATCCTAGGTATTAATTGTAATGGATGCATTCATAAATTCTAGAAGATTGTGTAAATTTAAGCTTGATAGCAAAGCCAATACTATTATATATTATTAAAAGAATATAACTGCACTTAGGGTGATGAGAGAAATACAAGAAAGAATAGTATATCATGTTTGAAAACCATGTGTTCATGTCTTTTATTAAAGCCCTTTTAGTTGCATTGTCAGTTGGTAGAATTTGATTATATTTGGCAACAAGAGGAGAACACGATTTATGTTGGAGATTTTTGGGGCTCTTTTTTTGGAGAAAGCTGCATCTTCTTGTTCTCCATTGACATTAACCAATGCGTACCAGGATATGTAGGCACAATTCTGAAATATACAGTTGATATAAAGTAATGTATGGTAATCAAATATGAAAGGGAGAATATAAAAAGGGAAAATTTCAAAAAAGCCCCTGAACTTTCTGACAACTTGCAAAAAAACACCTGAACTTTCACTATTAACAAAAAAACACCTAAACTTAGCATTCCGTTAGCAATTAAACCCCTGCCGTCCAATTCCGTCAATTTTTAACGGATGGAGCTAACGGAAGGCGTTAACTTTTTATTTATTTTTACTTTTTACATTCAAAAATTACTTTTAACTCTTTCTTTTTTTTATTGGTAAATAAATATGCAATAAAGTTTTTTTTTCTTACTATTTATCAAAAATTACTTTAACTCTATTTTTTACTATTTACAAAAATAACTTTAACCACCATCTTTTTTGTTACTTTCAAATTTTACCTTTCCCCTTCTCTCTCTCTCTCTCTCTCTCTCTCTCCTTCTTTTTTTTTAGAACTTTAACCCCACTCCACCAATCAACTGCCAAAGCTCTAGCTCTAATTTTAGAAATTCGAAATTATTCTTTTTTTTAGCATTCTTGTTTTTTTATATTTTTTACTTCCAAAATTACTTTTAACTCTTTATTTTTAGTAGTAAATAAATATGAAATAAAGTTTTTTTTCTTAGTATTTATCAAAAATTACTTTAACTCTAATCTTTACTATTTATAATAATAACTTTAACCCATTTTTACTATTTATTGCATATTTATTTATGACTAAAAAAAAGAATGAGTTAAAAGTAATTTTTGGAAGTAAAAGTAGTAAAAAAAAGAAAAGGTTACAAAGAGGAGGTTAAAAGAACTTTTGAATTTTTGAAATTGTGGCTAAGGCTTTGGCGGTTGGTTGTGGGGTTAATTGGTGGTGTGGAGTCGATTCTAATAAGAAAAAAAGGGAGAGAGCGGGGGGGGGGGGGGGGGGGGGGGGGGGGGGGGGGGGGTGGAAAGGTAAAATTTGAAAATAAAAAATAGGGTTAAAGTAATTTTCGATAAATAATAAGAAAAAAAGAACTTAATTGCATATTTATTTACCAAAAAAAAAGAAAGAGTTAAAAGTAATTTTTGAATGTAAAAAGTAAAAAAATAAAAAGTTAACACATTCCGTTAAAAATTGACGGAATTGGACGGCAGGGGTTTAATTGCTAACGGAATGCTAAGTTTAGGTGTTTTTTTGTTAATAGTGAAAGTCCAGGTATTTTTTTGCAAGTTGTCAGAAAGTTCAGGGGCTTTTTTGAAATTTTCCCATATAAAAATTATGCTAGCATACTGTTGTTGCTTAAGATTGACAATAGGATAACTGTGCATATCACATGGTTGTCCAACAGTTGAACCAAAAGTAAAATTACAAAATACGTACCTACCTATATAGTTATTACAAGATCCCATTAAGTATATTACAGAATAACTACAGAATCCTAAAGGGTACCGAAAGTGTCGGATTCATTCATGCCATCATTACGTTCTTCATTGATGTAATCTTCTGCCAATTCTGCATAGTACTCAACCTCGAGCTTTGAAAATTCTTTCTCAGATTCATCCTCAACAATAGAATGGCATTCTTGCACCAAATCCAACACAGGTTCTTTAAGAATAATATTTCTAATTTTTGATGGCATCTTTGAATCAATTGCTCTTAGACGTTGCATGAACTCAACAACTTGTTCTTTGAATATGCTCAATGAAATTGTTGGTTTGCTTGAAACTGATTCATTTGAATTTGGGCCGTTTGGTGGAGCAATAAAACCATGTGAATCTTCATCACTTGGAGGTGAATCAGAAGCTTTACGGTCTTTTTGTAACACAAGAGGCCAAGATGCTGCCTTCATTTGAACTTTGATCTTTAAATTAACCAAAAAGTTCATCATAATTAATTAAATGATAATTTGCAAAAGGTGAAAAAGGTCATGTGAAAGTAGACTATGATGAAACACTGTTATGCGATAAGTTTTCAATAGATCAGTTAAACCGGGGTATTAATATGAACAAGACACAAAATGAACAGAAGGGTAATCCTAGAATTGTTTCAATCGAACATTGTAAAGAAAGGATAGTGATTTTTGCAGTGGATTTCTGTACAAACCAAGGGCCTTGTTGTATAGTAGGGGAGCGATCTGTTTTTGCATAAGCAAAGGGCTGTGTTTGCCGTCGTGTAGATATGCACAGTAATATTCGTGGGGTGAACGCAGATCACTGAAACATAAAATCACATTTGGGAATAACAACTAACCTATTTAAGATCTTGCAGAGTATTGGTTTGGAAATTACCTAAAGGGTTTGTGTCGCAGGTGTTTGGGTTGTGTTGGAGACGAAACCTTCTCTTCCAATTTTTGATCTCCCTCTGTCCGAGCGTGCGTCTCCTGGTTTCTGCCGCCAATGTCGCCCGTGGGTTTCTTTAGAGTGGTTTTATAATAACATACTCCGTTTCGTTTTTTCTTTTAAACTTTTTTTAAAAAAATAAAGGTAATTTCAAACTCAAATATAATGAGAATGAAAAATAATTTTTTTATTTTTTTGGCACTGTTTAAAAGATCTTAATGAGATCTATCAAACAAAATCCATGTCGGTATAAAAATTATTTGCATAAATACATGATTTTTGAGCTTGAAATTACATTATTTTTCTAAATTTTTTTTCGAAAAAAAAAAGCAGAATACCACTTATTCCTAAATATGTTTGACATTGTATTCATAACCGTTAAGTTACTTTATTTTGGGCGCGAAATCCAAGTACGAAAACAATCAACCATTGGAACTTACTAATATTTTGGCAGAATAAGTAAAGGAACTAAAATTCTTTTTATTAGTGGTGTGAAATTTTAAATTTTTATCACCACTTTTTGTAGTTATCATGTTTTTATTGTTGTTTTAAATTGTTCATGTTGTGAATTTTAAATAGTGATGTATCCATTTTAAAATTATATTTGATTGGACCCATCACAAAATACGTGAAATGATGAAAACTGCCCTATATGAATCACGTATATTCCAAAACACCTTTATATGAATTATGTATGTGCCAAGAATATTTTGTATAATAAAAAACCCGGATTGGCAATACATTAATATGGCTACTTACATGTATGGAAAGTTGAAGAATTAAATTTTACAATAATAGATACTTAGTGAGCTCCCCAATAAATTGTGATGCAAAAGTGGGGTTTTATATTGATGGTGGATAGAATGTATTTTCTCATTCAAGAGTGATATTCAATTTTATGTAGTTTTGTATATTAACCCTTTTTTTTGGAAAATAAAAGAAAACATGTAAAAAGACAATTTTGCTTATTTCTCTTTAACTTTAGTGTTTGTTTGGAACTTGTGGAAAGAAAAGGAAATTTATTTCTCTTGTGGATTAATCTTGGCATATACCTGGTGTAAACAAGAGCGTTTCTGTCATTTTTCGTGTTTTGGGGTGGGTCTGAGCTATTGTTTGTCCATTTTTCAAATTACTAATATGGGTTTTTTGACTTTTTTAATATTTTGGTTGTGTTCTCAAAAAATTCATTCTATTTTGTGTTTTAGCTTCTGGCATTTGAAGTTTTGTTCAGCGGTAAGTTTGTATTTCCATATTTTGCATCTGACAGGTTCATGCGTTTTTTGTATAGAGATGTTGGTTTTCGTCATTTCTCTGGTTTCACTTTTGTTGTAGTTGTTTTCTTCTTCTCGCTTTTTTTCTCCCATTTTCTTCTGTTGTTTTCAACTTTTAAATTTTTTTTGGGTAATTTTGTTTCTACTTTATTTTGTCTTCCCTCTTAGCAGGAATTAAACAATTATGGATGGATTTTTTTAATTTTTCCTTTCATTTCCTCTATTTTCGTTACGTTCCAAGACTTTAGGCCTACGGATCCAAAAAGAAAAAAGGGTCTTTAGGCCTTACTTGGATGGAGCTTAAAAAGGATTGAAAATATAAGAAGTATCAAATAGGGTTGACAGGAAGCTGTTGTCGCTGCTTTTAGATTATTATTCGTTCGTCTCTTTTCTTTTTACCCCCGTTTTTTATCTTGATGGGTACGAGGGTTTTATCGGGTTGTAGAGGGGTAGAATTTGGCTGAAATCACTTTTGCTTATCTCCTTTTCCCAATCCCAAGCCTCGAGTGGTTTTTTCATTTTTGCTGCTGACCCATTTGTTATCTGTGGGGCACAGGAAAAAGGGTTTGGTGGCGATTTGGTACGCAGTCGATTATTGCTCGTAAATTCAGGTATGGTTTCCGTTCAGGTTGATTTGTGTGTGTGTGTGTGTGTGTGTGTGTTTCTCTTTCGTTGATTTCATGTTTCGTATGGTTACGAAATGGAATACTTCTTTTTTAGGGTTTCGATTTGTTTGGTTTGTGAGTAGATTTTGATTTCAACAAGGGTTTGAATTGTCTTTCCTGTTGTTCTGGGATCCAGAGTTTGAAATAGTACAAGGGTTTTTTTATTGGGTTTCGAGTAAAACAAGGTTTTCAATAATGGAGGATATTCTTTTTTCCACTACTGCTACCGTTTGAATAGGGTTTGAATATGAGTACTTTTATGATTGGTATGTATTGTCTGAGCCCAATATTGTCTTGAAGCGTAGTTGATCAAACTATAGGATCAAAATTTTATTAGCATCCAACCAGGCCGGGTGCTTGATCCAAATACCATATTTTTTGAACTCCTTTTTTTGTGTATATATGTATATATATGAAAAATAGGGTGTTTAGATCAAGCACCATACACACATAAGATGCCATTGATTTCTATGTGGGCGCCATTGTATTTTTTCTTTTAGAATTTTTGGATAGCTCGGATCTGCCGTTTGGTGGCCAGAGACGGCCCAGTGTGGCTGTTGGTACGATTTCCCTACGGGATCCGTCGATTGCCCTATAGCAGGACTCTTTAAAAAAGCCTTGTTCTAAAAATACAACAGAGTACTTACTTTTCCTTTCTTTTTTTCTCGTTAGTGTCACGCCCTCGATTTTCAACATAAATAATAAACACTTTTAATAAATAAAGTCCTCGCTGTAATACAAATAATACCCAAAAGATCTTTTTGTTCACTGTTCTCAAATAAAATTCAAATATTACATTCCAACTCGAAGGCCCCAAATCATCAAAATACCAATATCCTAGGAAAATATTATTACAATTTACAAATACTATCTTTCCAAAAAAAAACACTCTTTCAGATCTTGTGCTATGAAATCCTTCTTGAATACATTTTTAAAGGTTTGGTCACAAATGCACAACATGTACTCCATGTCAACTTCCTTGAATCGTACCTGAAAATGATAGGGTGAGCTACACTAGCCCAGTAGGGAAATCTATACGCAAGCTATATGAAAATGCGATGAATCATACACCTAGACTGAGTGATGCGACGAGATACCATAAAGAAAAGTGAGTTTTCCACCACAAACGAGCATACTACAACCAGGGGATCATAATTTCATAAAGGTATTCCTAACAGCTCATACGTCAAACTAGAAGCATAAACCAACTCGAATTATCCTAATTAGACCACAACTTATCCTCAACCGTCACTTGTCCATCGCTACGCAATTACTCCATTTTGCCTCGATCTATACGAATATGTGATGATCATGCACCAACAATGGTAGGTGAGCAACATTATATATGTACAACGAACCCCAAGATGCTAATGACAATGAGTATATCTATTAGCAGAACAACACAAACATATCATTGGATTTCCTTTTTGAACATAATTGATTTATCTTTCATTTCTCAAGTATTAGCCACTCCATGCAACAAGAACTAGTTTCCTTGATTTGTACTGAACAAGAGGCTCAGTGAGGAAAGATAGTAATCCAAGATACAGTTCAAAGTCGAACGACAAGCCAAACATTAGATTAACAGCTTTATCTCTCTTTTCATTTCTCAAGTGACACAGGTCATAAGTCTAGCTCAACCAATCAACAATGCGTGATATGTGATGCAAAGCAATGCACCGGGCAATGTTGGGCCCCGTAACCCTCGCCAAGGTCCCACCAAGAAGGTGAACCGGGCTCTGTCCATATTGACGTGAATTCCGGGCGGTGTTGGGTCCCGTAACCCTCGCCAAGGTCCCACCAAGAAGGTGAACCGGGCTCCGTCCATATTGACGTAAATTCCGGGCGGCATTGGGCCCCGTAACCCTCGCCAAGGTCCCACCAAGAAGGTGAACCGGGCTCCGTCCATATTGACGTGAATTCCGGGCGGTATTGGGCCCCATAACCCTCGCCAAGGTCCCACCAATGAGGTGAACCGGGCTCCGTCCATATTGACGTGAATTCCGGGCGGTATTGGGCCCCATAACCCTCGCCAAGGTCCCACCAAGAAGGTGAACCGGGCTCCGTCCATATTGACGTGAATTCCGGGCGGTATTGGGCCCCGTAACCCTCGCCAAGGTCCCACCAAGAAGGTGAACCGGGCTCCGTCCATATTGACGTGAATTCCGGGCGGTATTGGGCCCCGTAACCCTCGCCAAGGTCCCACCAAGAAGGTGAACCGGGCTCCGTCCATATTGACGTGAATTCCGGGCGGTGTTAGGCCCCGTAACCTTCGTCGACATCTGAAGTTGGATACGACTCCATCCATTGTCCATATGCTATGACATGTCACACCACTATACATACAAAGTTCGATGTCACACGTAGCCGTAACACTCGAATCATAGGTCCATAAACATCATTCATTATGCACAATCCATCCATAATCAATCTCACACCCATTATCGAGTTAAAACGATTATACAACATCATTAAAAATTGCATACTCAATATTTTTCAATGACTCCAACGCCAAATTATCACCAACTTACTAATCTTTAAACCCACAAGGACCCATAACCAATAGCGTCATTTAACCATAACAAACAATAAAAAAAATAAAAAAAACGCAGCCCGATACCCTGCCCAGATTTTCAGATTTTCGTTCAATCTTCTAAAAATTACTATAAATCGAGTTCTTAATATTTTTGAGCGATTCTAGTCCCAATAGTTGCGCGATTGAACGAAGCTTAAAAGTCACGAAGGAACCCTTGTCAAATCTGCCCTCAAAGGGTGGTTAAACAGGGGTTTTCCCCAGGCTACACGAATCTGTTGCGCAGCATGACAGATTGACACACCTCCACTAAAACGAACATAACTTTTTGTGTACTAAGAGTTTTAAGACGATTCTAGTGGCAAATGAAATCTGACTTCAAGACCTTCGAATCGATATAAAGTTTGCATGAAACGGACATCGGACGAGGAAGTTATGGCCATTTGAAGTGGGCTGAAATCCAGAACACGAGACAGATTGCAGACCAGTTTTCTAAAAATCACCATCAATTCAATTCTCAACGGTTTTGTATGATTCCAGCGGCATTAGAACGGGCTCTAAGTCTACTCTATTTTATACGAAGGAACCAAAATTCAAATCTGAGCTTAAGAAGGCGTAAAACCCCAAAAACACAGGCCCTGTTCTGCTGATTTTCGGAAATTGAAGGAACAAGCTTAAACAACGAAGCAAGATACGATCTAGGTACATAAACACCGTATAAACGCATAACAAGAGTAAGAAATCCCTACCTCATGGGTTTTGAGCAAAACCCGAACCTTTGACCAAGTCAACCGAACTCCCACGTGGTCCGATCATGATTTTTCTTGGATATTCGGAAAGCCCGTGCTCCGTAGAACAACTTTAATTCTTGGACTTCGTCCGGAATCATGCTCTAAGGTGTTGAGATCGAAGAGAGAAAGGAGGAGAGGGTTTCAGAGGAGAGGAGAGAGTTTGGCCGAGAGAGTGAGAAAAAGAGAAATGGGAGAAAGTAGTCTCCTGGTGAAATTATTGGCATGGGGAGTAATCCCATGCTCCCACCCCACACACACATGCGCACCTCTCGACCAATTACCCTTATATCCTCCCACGAAGATGTCACACCGAATATCCGAACCGTCTATCTCAACGGGCCGTACATTAACAAAGGAAAATAAAAAATAAAAAAACATACAGCCCAAAAAAAAAAAAAAAATCACGGGTCTCTACAGTTAGGGTGCTATTACCAGTATAAAGCCCTATTCTAGGCGATAGACGTAATTGTACAAGCAAGGTTTCGTTGTCTCAGCTTCACTATTCATTGTTATGTCAAATGATGTCTGCATGCCGATGTGTGTGTTCAATCGATTCTTATTGCAGCCGAGTTATTTCCTTATTCTTTTGTAAATCTTTATGATTTTAGTATTAGTTTTTTGCATTAATATTGATTCCCGCACCTTGGTTACTGCTCTGTTTAGTTGGATGTATTTATTGTATTTGTTATTGTTGGTTCAAAAATCAGCTTTCAACTGTACGCATTACGCGCTTTAATTTGGTTACCTTTTCTATTGCGTATGTGTCTGTTAGGATATTTGCTATGACGATGATTTTTCTGCAAATCTGAATATTAGTTGTGTGCCAAAATGATTCCTCAGGTATTTATTCTGCATTTATGATTAGTATTGGATAGCGTAGCGCTTTAGATGTAATGATATTGGTAGTTTACATTTTGTACGGGTTATAGATTTAATAGCACAAGTGAGATTCGAAAAAATAAGGGTTGCGGAAAGAAAACACACATATGTACGTCCTGTGATTTTTTTGATGCACGCTGAAATTGTTCACTATTTGATGCAGAATGAAAAGATTATATTATTTAAAAAAGAATATAAAGTTCCTTATTTTTGGTTTATTTACTTTGCTAGGAATCTTGCAATTATAGAAATAAGTGTCTACATTATTTAGTTTTTCAATTTAGTTTATTTAGTTTCATTTTAAGAACTATTTGATTAAGAAGACTCGATTCTAACTTTGGTAGTTCCCTTTTTCTTTATTTCCTAGTGTGTAGGGTTTCTCCTACTACAAATTGAGTTGTAAGCCTTAGGGTTATTCAGTTTTTGGATGATTAATGAAATTATAAAGAGTGTTCTCTTTTATGCCAAATTCTTTGGTATTCTACAGAATCAACAAAGTGTTTGATGCCTTTATTCCTGGGTATTCTTTGACTAAACAGGTTTAGAGAAGGATTTCGATCTCCGGATATTCGTTACGAATCAACGGATTTCGGACTCGATTTAGTAGTTCCGTTCTTCATTAGCTTTCGCTGCATCAGTTGGTATCAGAGCTCTCGTTCTAATCCTGACTATGGTCGGAGGACGTGCTGGAGGTTGAGGTGGAAGAGGAGGTCGTACAACTTATGTTGATGAAGTCTATGAGCGAGATGATGCTGCTCGGGATGCTCGAGCGGAGGAAAGATTTCAACTACTAAAGCGAAGGGTTGCATCAATTATACAACACCTCGAGACTCTAGAAGTTGGGAGATTGCCTCACCGCCAACCGTTTAAACCTAGCCTTCCAACAGAGGTAGATTTTTCGGATGGTGTTTCTATCACCAAACCGTTGCTAGGTAACCATCAGGCAACGGGGAGGACAAGGGCAGTCGTGGTTTGTAATCATGATCGGCGACTTTGGGAGGCTGATTCAAAGATCAACTTTCCTGAGTTTCAAGAAGGTATGACACCAGAAAAAATCTTAAAGGTTGGTGTGAGAGAAAACAAAATTATAGAAGAAATTCTAGTTGAGGGAGACGTAGGAGACTCTATTGACGATGTACTAGAGGAAGAATTAGGTGAAATATTTTTTAACACGAATACTTTTTCATTGGGATCTCAAGTTGATTGGGATTTGCCTCCAAAATTTGATGAATACGTAGGTGAAGAGTTTGAAGATTGTGAAGGCAAAATTTTTGAGGATGTGCATGTTGCAGATGGAAAGTATAATTTTCTGGGGGAGAATGATTATGAAATCAGTCCACTGCCCATCGTAGTTAACGGGATACATATTCCTATTTCCAATATTAAATCGAGTCAAGATCATGTGAAAGAAAATTGTGCATTTAACTACACCCCAATGGGCATATCAACGGCACCTAAGGAAGCAACCCGTATTCTCATCAACGGCTCATGTATTCTTCTCGGCAGTGATATCCCATCTTTCATACGATGCACCAATTCTACTTTGACAAGTGAGTTTTATTTCCAAGATAGTAAAGCAGTTGAAGGTGGTGAAATTTGTTGGGGTAATCAATTCACGGATCATTTTTGGGAATATTTTGAAGCTACTGTGAAGAAGAATATTTGGATTGCGTATTTAGAGCAAGTTGTGACAAACAATATTGCTTTTATTTTTAAAGACTTTTCTTTACAGTTTGGGGTTGAACAAGTTAATTTGAAGCGCAAGAACGATGCATATGTGTTTCGGAGAATTCAACTATGTAAACTCGAGGACGAGTTTATTCAAGACGGGGAGAATGATGCAGAATGAAAAGATTATATTATTTAAAAAAGAATATAAAGTTCCTTATTTTTGTTTTATTTACTTTGCTAGGAATCTTGCAATTATAGAAATAAGTGTCTACATTATTTAGTTTTTCAATTTAGTTTACTTAGTTTCATTTTAAGAATTATTTGATTAAGAAGACTCGATTCTAACTTTGGTAGTTTCCTTTTTTCTTTATTTCCTAGTGTGTAGGGTTTCTCCTACTATAAATTGAGTTGTAAGCTTTAGGGTTATTCAGTTTTTGGATGATTAATGAAATTATAAAGAGTGTTCTCTTTTATGCAAAATTCTTTGGTATTCTACAGAATCAACAAAGTGTTTGTTGCCTTTATTCCTGGGTATTCTTTGACTAAACAGGTTTAGAAAAGGATTTTGATCTCCGGATATTCGTTATGAATCAACGGATTTCAGACTCGATTTAGTAGTTCCGTTCTTCATTAGCATCCGCTGCATCACTATTGATTAAAGTGTTGTTAATCCTAGTAGTTAACACTAAATTTGTTTTCACTTATTGTCTTATTTCAGAGGTACAACACATTTTCGTGTACCTGAATGGATATTGAATTTTCGTTTGTTTGGTGCTTTCCTAAACACAATCGATGCACCAATGCAGCTGCTCGGAGTGTTTATTACCTTGCCAACTTTGTAGGTGATATTGAGGAAGTAGCTTGTTCTGTGTTGACTAATGAGAATATGATTATTTATGAAGCGTGTGTTGATTTTCGAGAGAAGTATGGGTATATTTTTCCTATTGGATCAATAAAAATTTGGAATTCTGAAGAAGCAATGCTTGCATGGGCAGATAAGATGATATGGTTTTCATTCCTGATTAGAAGCCATGAAAGTATGTATTAGCACTTGTCCAATTACCATATAGCCTTTGTTGTCGTATTCAAGTTTTGATATTTATGATGATTTGTAAATTCTGATAAATGCAGATGAAGGGCCATGTTGGTTTAGCAAAGATATTTCCACAGATAGCTGGCATGATTACACGATTTAGTCTTGTCTTATTTATTGTAGTATCTTGTAGTGCACTACTATTCAATTGATCTAACTTTTGTTTCATATTTTCTATGTAGTTTTTACCTGATTGGGATGAGAGATTTGGCAATTCATCTCAGTCTTCTATATGGATTTTGTTGAAGAAATGTGGGAGAATTTGGCCTGTTCATATTATACACAATCAATTTGGAGAAGGTTGGGTTGATTTTTGGGATAGCCATAAGCTGAGGCGAGGTTTCAAGCTTGTCTTTGGTTGTGAACGCAGTTGGATCTTTGATATTGTCGTGTTAAAGACTAACCTGGAACCTATGTATTATGGTTGGTCTACAACTACTCATGAGTTGCAAGAGTCATCCCTTATGCCTTTTATAGCTGACGATTTAGGCACACCAAGTAAGTCTTTTTAAGGATGTTCAATGTGTGCAATGATTGCGGTATTTTTAATCTACAGTATGTGATTAATGAGCAGGTTACCTCCGTACCAGTTGCTTGCCATCAATAATGTCGACTAAGGATACTATGATGCAATTTGGATATGACTGTGGTTCTGGAAAATGCATTTTTAAGGTTTGAACTTAATTTAATTAAGTCATTTATGTAAACTTATATCGACTTCTCAAAACCATAATGTTTCATCTGAACCATCAGTTTGTTTTCATTCTCTATTGGCCTAGCTAAAGAATTATACATGTTTGTTCTCTCTTTCTCTATTTGTTTGTCTTTATCTCTGTATCATTTTTCTGGTTTCTTTGCGAGCTCAATTCGTGTTTTTCTCTTGTATGTATAGTATAATGAAGTTTGGTTTGGTTTTTTCAGTACTCTATAGGTGCAATAGATATGTGCATGTGTATATACCAATACACACTATATTAATTATATGATTATTTTGAGCAGGTGTTTGGGAAGCGTTTTCGTGATCTTTTTCATGATACTGGTGTTAATGAAATCTTTCTGCATATGCGAAACAAATGGTGGGCTGTCCCTAGAATAAATTACCAGGTTGATCGTTCAAGTCTAGAACTTTTCTTCAATGCTCTAAATCCACAACCGTTAGACTTTCTTCTCGTTATTGCGTTTGATGTAACGGATGTGAATGTAATAGTATTCATAGGTGATGGCATTGAGAGAGTGTATCCCTGGTCTTAGTTGCCTTTCCAGCACTGTATTAACTGTAGTTATATTTATTAGGTGATACAGTGTTGTAGTTATAGCAATTACTCTTGCGGTGTTGATCTAGGGGATCATGAACAGGAATCGAATGTTTGCAAGTGAATCTATGGGTTTGGTTACGCTGTAGAATTTATTTGTTATTTAAGCTTAGGATTTCTATGTATGGATGATATGGTGTTGGTTTTAATTTGTATGTGGTTATGTGTCTTTTTTTTTTATTTTTATTATTCCTAATCGAGTTTGAAATGAAATTTTGGATTGCAAAATAGTAAGTGAATTTAATTTTTCAATATCAGTAAATGAAACGGCAAACATATTTCTCTTGTACAGAACAGAGTAATAGATTACTGCATGGGCGCATTTATTATGTTTTGTTGAATTTTTATTTATAATGCTGGATACTCTGGCAAATCGTTTTTGCAGATTATTCTGAAAAGAGGATGGATGGAATTAATTAAGAAAGTTATGTACTTATGGAAAATGATTAGCAATAGAATCTGGAGTGTTCAAATTGCAATTGGGTATTTACATGGAATTTGAAATGAAATTTTGATAAAGCTAGAGAAGAAAGATATTGCCTAGCAAAACTATTACGATCTTTGCTATTGGAGCTTCGAAACTTTTTTTGTTTTTTGAGGATGGGAAGAAAGCGTGATAAATTTGTTAATCAGTTTGTAAACATAAAGTTGGCCTCTGATATTGAATGAATTACTTGCAATGTGTTTAGGGTTGATTTAGCAATTACTCCGAATTTTTAGTAGCAAGATAAGGTGCATGGGTTTGTGGACCATTTTCAAGAGATAATGGATCACAATTAAATAAATTCATAGGTGTAGATGAGTTTGATTTGAATGACAACTAAATCACCATAACAGTAAAGTTCGCATACATCCTCATAATTTCAAAATTACTTCAGTGTTGTTTCAGTATTTATGTATATCACGTTGGTAAACAGTTGAGTTGCTTACATTGAATATCTAATCCATCTTTGGGCTATAGGTTCATAATTATGGTTGTTACAGTAATTACACAACTCTAGTGTCCAATTACCGTTCTGAGACTTCTATCTAGAAAGCGGTGTGATTAAGTGTCCCTTCTAATTGCATCTCATAGGCAGTCGCCTGGATGTTTAGAAGACTAACTATTTAGTCGCTAAGTGATTTCGGCTCAATGAGAAAGTCATGTTTCATTTGGTTATGCTCAATACCATGTGTTAAAAGCAGAAGACATTATTGCCTATGGAGTTATAATTTGAAATTTTATTCGATGATGTGTTTGAGTATTGATTAATAGGTTTCTGCATCCATGGTGTGATTAAGAAATTGCAGAATCTTTTGATCTATATGTGATTGTAATATTTTGAAGATAGATTTCGCCATTTTTTTATATATAAATATGATTCAAATTAAAGGATCTATCGGTATAATGTTTTAATGTACTTCTCTTTGTTAAAGGAGAATCAGAAACATATTTTTGGTATTCTTTTCATTCCTAAGTGCACCAAGGTTTTTTTGGCTTGTGTGCTTACTCCAAATCTAGGAATAGAAAATAGATGCGCTACTGGAAAGGTCCAACAATTCTTTAGACAAGAATACACGACTTCAAAAAGAAGGTAATTTCCTTTTCTCAACTGGGAATTTTGGGGGGTGACTGAAAACTGGATTTAGTTAGTTTGGGGTGTGAATTGGTAGCTAACCTCGTTAGTTTGATTGGGATGGATGAAGATATACCAAACGCCTATCAAATCTAGCCACAAAGTTGGATAGATCATGTATGGCTGGATTTCACTAATGCTTGGTCTGTCTTTGTCTTCAACCATGTAAAAAATATAAGGGACATCAAGTAAACTTTTAGAAATGAAATAAAAACATTTAAACATACGCATTCTTTTTACATCATTGGCATATCAATATTTTTTTGTGATACGTCCAAACATGCAAGATAAAGTAATAAACTTTTTACAAGCAACACCAATGTTGTTTGGTCCACAGAATCAGCACTGATTACTGAAGCCATCAAAAGCTAGAGTTAACAGAAGGCTTAAAAGTTTTCAAAGAGTTATTATACTTTGTATTCTGCAGCGCCAACAACATTGTGCTTCTGGTTTTGCTGCAATTATATGATGCAACTATCGAGCTATTGGACAAACTAAATTAGAGGGGCCCGTTGAGGAATGCCCTTCCTTTTCCTGGAGTTCATATGGTTGAACGTGGGTGGAGTTGCAGGTCAAATGTTGCTTGTAACCTCTTTGGCAACTGAAGTAGGCGGAATAGGAGATTTAGCTAGCAATATATCTAACTTCGTTAGCTTCAACTGTCCTTTTGGTGTTTATAATTGGTCAATCTGGAAGCTGTCATGCAATTCACATGTACTAAGCCTTGGTTGAAGTGCAAATGTTTCCTCTGGAAAACCATGATATATAGCATCGCGCTACATCAACAACATAAATCAAATTCACATCCATCAACACACTATTCAAATGATTGTAACTTGTATATGCAAATGATGGATTTGAGAATATGTGCATATACAAATATGAAAACGAGAATATTTGCATTTTTCCAATTCGCTTTGTTGCAAGTGAGAATGTAAGTAAATCTAGTATATCATGTTTATAAAGAGACTGCGAACCGATTGAAATCCATCTTAAATAACAAGGTTACCCAGGCTAATGGTAGAAATCAACTATTTGAATTTGATAGACAACAAATGGTTCAAGTTGCACAAGATGAATTATGCTGTAAAGCAATACATCAGCAATGCAACTGTGATCACAAATACCGAACATAATCCAATATGAGAGAGTTAATGCAAGCAGATAATGCCAATTTTTTAGTTTGAAAATTCTGGCATAATTTCATTTAGCAGTAATTGAATGAGTAACTATAAAGTATGTTGGAATTAGTTAGTTGTCAATAACTTGCGAATTAGATAATATTCGGTTCTTAAATTTTAGCAAAATATAAATAAGATCTTTTATATAGTACTTACAGAGTATGTTTAGGGAAATAATGATTGATAACGTTAAACTTTGATTTTGCCCCATATTTCCAGTTCTAGTTCATTTGGATTGGGCAAATATTGAAATTTTGCTGTTTATGGTGCTGAAATTAGCTAGAGTTCAGAGATGAATAATAACTATGTAATTTTGAGTATGCATATTGATTGATTTAGCTATAGCTCTGAAGGATTAACTTTGAGATTATTCAATCCTACAGTTAACCAAATTGCTAATTACCTTACAATTGGGAGAGCAGAACTTGAAGTTAGCAGTTGGGAGACTACGATGACAAATGTCACAAGTACCGATCACATTATAAGGTAGTGTTTTGTATGGTCGTGAATTCAAGAAGATAATCTGTTTGCTGTTTTCTATGTATGGTTGAATAGCACCAACGTTTATATGCTTTGCGATATCATGCAGTCTCATACCGTTGCTCAGTGACGATCTCCTTATCTGAAAACATGTAAGACCAAATGGAAATTAGCATTACGATTTCTTTATTAACCATTAACTATACAGAGTAATTGAACCATTGAATTTGAACGTTTAATTACCTATATGATCTGGTGCTTTGGGTGGTCATCGGAACAATAGGCACATAAAGGATTTTCAGTACATTCTAAGCAGTAGTGGTTGCACTGACTATTTCTCGAATTTTTGTGAGTTTGACAGTGCACAAAGAAGGTGGCTTCTAGTAGTGGGTCCAGCCATGGTGGATTGCGATTTTCAACTTCCTGCATAGTTAGTGTTTCTTTTCTGTTTGTGAAGCACCAGGGTAAGCAGCTAAACCAAATAATAATTCTACAAACGAGCGATGTTTGGTAGTTTTAAAGACAAGCCATCACAGAGAGCAAGTAAACGTCAGCTTAACTACAGGCTTTGATTTTTCCAATAAAACCATAATGGCCTGTTTGGATGGAGTATTGTGAAGGGGGGGTTGTGAAATCCCCCTTCTTACATAATACCTCCAAACCTAATCTCGCATCTAAATGAGCTGTAACTATTATGGATGAACATAGTCAGATTGATTTGGTTTTATATAGAGGTGGCAAATTGAATCCAGACTCATTAAGAAACCCAAACCCACTTATTAAAAAATAGACCAAACCCAATTTATTTATTAGTTGGGTTAGGATGGGTCTCAATTGGGTTTCAATTAGGTCAACTTAAATGCCTAATGGGTCATGAACATTACTTAACAAAAAAATAGAATTACCACAAAAATGTAAAAAACTAAAGTAAACATGTTACATGAAGCGAACATTTTTCTCGGTCAAATCGAAAACTGGTGACTTGGTTTGAACAATTTTATGTCACGAATTCCAGTTATAGTACAACCTGAGTCGAATTGAGTTTTGTTGTGAACTTATACACTAAACGAACCAAAATTCGAACTCAAATTTCGTTTGTTTGTAAATGAGTCGAGTTCGGTTTGAGCCGAGTTATGCGAACCCATCCATTCAAAGCAGATGCTCAGTTAACTAATCTTGATCGACAACCCTATGGTATAGTAATTTTGTACATTTCACATGAAAAAAATCATGCATGACAAACTTACTTTGCAAACTCGTGTAATGGAAAAATTCAACACATGATCTTCCTATGTGGTGGTTGCAAGTTAAAAGTGGCGCAAGTCCACGCGACTAAGGTAAGAGGCTTGTGGGATTAAATTTTTTTATTTTTTTATTCCTCTTATCGAGACAAATCAATAAGTTACAAAAGTTTGATGCAAAACAAACAAATGCACAAAAAATTCAAATAAAGACAAAAAAATAAGTTATTTAACTTTTCAATTCAAACCTACTTTTAACAATAATTAATCATATTGATCATTTCCCAATTGCAAGCGTCAAATCTGGAATGACGGGTGCCACCAGATCGATAATGGTTCGCCTAAGATTAATGTTCATGGTGCTTATAATGCCGTATTTGAAAGAAAGAACATGGAAAGAAAAGAGATGGGAAATGACTTTTACTTTTTTTTTCTTACACTTTCTTTCCTTGAAATCAATTTTGCAAGCTACTATTGAATATTGATTGTCAAAGGTATATTACTGTTATAAGAGAGATTGGGGTGTAGAAAGCCCACAAATTTGGCCCCATTTGGCAGAAGGTTTAAAGAAATTAATTTGGACATAATAATTACCAACAATTTAGAAGAGAAAATTAAGTAAAAAAAACCTCAAAACTTTGAATTGCAAAGTCCAAAATTTCTAAAATTTCAGCAGAATATCCATTCAGTTCAGTAATTTTAGTATATAGGGGTAATTTGGTCATTTTAATATACAAGAGTATTATGTTAATTTTAGTATGCAAGGGTAATTTGGTCATTTAAATGAACAAGGGGTGATATGGTCATTTTAGCGTACATACGTATTTTAGTCATTTTTAATTTTAATTGCGTTAATGAGCGGGTGAGTTTGATTTTAAATAAATGGGTTGTGTTGGGTATGGGTAATTGAACACTTAGCTAATTGGGTCTAAATGGGTCAATAACTTATTAAAGATCCAACCCACTTATAACTTATCCAATCTGACTCAAACTCACTCATTTGACACCCTTAGTTTTATAGTAAACCAAAAGTCAAACCAATACGTAGGGATTATCAATAAAGAGAAACGGTATTATTTTGGAACCATAACTGTCAACGTGCATCTATAAATCAAATCACAAACATAGTTTCTATTTTTTTTAAAATCACATGACCAAACCATATTACTAAAGACTTAAACCAATTTTTTCGATTTGGATTGGATTCGCGATTCAACAATTTTTGGGCCCTGTCTTGATAACTATTGTACTTGATTAAACGACCTGGATTTTAATTTGAATCTGTTAGTTCTATTAACAGATGGAATAGAAACCCATCAACACGGTTTTTAATCAATTTGGGTCTAATTTTACCGCATGTTCGATTCGATGGTCTTACTTTTTCTTTTATTTTTTTTATTTATTAACAGTGGTTTAGCTTTTGTTGCTTTTTAAGTTAACTCTAGAAATTTTGTAAAGATCCTAGGTCTTAACGATTGTAAATACAATATTATTCTTGTTAAATTAAATCCTACTAATTTAGTTATTATGAATTGCTTGAGAAGAGGTTGCTAGTAGTGGAAATTTTGTTAATTTTTATTTGTGATTGGGAGGTTAGTAAGTTTCTAATAGCAAATAAGTTATTGAAAAATATCATGTTATTTTTAATAGCGAATAAATTATTAATAAGTTTGTGAACAGAGTTATTATCAGCGAGGGATAAAATTTTGACAATAACTTATTCTGTTCATAAAGTTAACATTGTAAGATGTTGGTATTTTTTAATTATTGAAAATGGGTTGATAGAATGCGTTAAGTTTTGAGTGGTTTATGTTAATGATAACATTTTTGTAAATGGCTAAATAATATCAAGGATTTGAGCCAGCAAAAGTAGCCTATATATGTATGTTGTGGATAGAAAATAAGTAGATTTATAAATAACATTCCCGTTTCAAATTGTTTTTTTAGTCCGCAAAATCAGGACCCATAAACAATTAATTTCTTTCAAGAAAAAATTAAAACTTTTTTCATAAATTAAAAGAATTCATCAATATCTAATGAATTATTATAGAATTTTTTATTTTTTCTTGCGAAAAATGTATTATTTTGACATTCTTGTTTGGTGGACCGAGTAAACATTATGGGACAGAGGATGTAGGCTATTTATACGTAGGTTATAGGTTACATAAGTGGGCTACCATAAGTTGATGAATGACAACACTTGTACTTGTATGCAATTTGAGAGGTGCCGTGTAAAGCATTTGTGTAGATTTGTTGAGTTGTACAAATCAATGATGAAGATCTGGCAAAGTTAAGTACTAATTCTCTTGATTTGAGAACACTCGAATACTATTGGTTTGTTTTCATTAACCAAATATAAAAAGATTTAATGCATTGTATCATTTCGTTTGCATCAATGTAAAATTTTTTTTAGTGTGGAGTGGGTACCACATGGTGGTCACTCGGTACATCTATACCATCTATTTCAATTTTGGACAACACGGATTTGAAGAGAGAAAAAATGGAGATTGAGATAGCAGATGGGTGAGAGGCGAGAATAATTTTCAATATGTGTTGTCTAAAAATTCGTCGGATTACTCAAGAGTGCTGATCAAACACCATGTGGATTATACCTGTTCGGCATTGAAAGATTTTTCTCATTAATCAAAACGATTTAAGAATTTATCTTGTGGTTTCAATCAACATCTAAGTTGTACCCCTTTTTTTTTCCCTACTGCAATAACAATATCCACAAACTAATTAATAATTTATTCATTATTTAAAATAACTTGATATTTTTTACCTACTTATTTATTACTCAAGATATCTAAGGACTTTTTAATCACAGATTTAAAACTCCTGATTCTTTATTACTGGAAGCACTCCTTCCATAACTTTCTTTTATTTAGGTACGTGCTAATTATCAAAACGATTATTGGTTTGGTTGGAACCACGAGATTTGATTCCACTGCTTTATGTTGCATGTAATACTGAATTTGAATCCAACAAGAAGTGTTTTATCATAATATCGTGGTTACAATTTAGATTTTTTTGTGATAACCATAATGATATATTAAGGTTGGAATTATTATATAAAAGCAGATGGTTAATAAATATTAGTCCTAACTAAAGGAGATGAAGGCTTCGAGTAGAGTGTCATGTATAGATTTTAAATAATCTTGTATAAAGCAGAACAATATAATAAGCTTCAAATTAGCGTAAATATTCAATTAATAACTAACTTTAAGTTTTTGGTTACCGAGATTGACATTGTGGTTTATTAATTAATTTTAGATAATTAATCTTGGTGGAAGGAATTAAATAAGCATTAGATTTTGGTGTGTTCTTTTTTTATTCAGACCATAATTATAATCTTATTGAAAAGATTACGAACTTGAACCATAAGCCCTATAAATATTTCATTTGGTACTACTGAATTCTCACAAAATAATACTACACATGAACTCTAGATAGCTAAAATTCTTTAACCTGAACAAGAAGACACCACAATTATATGGTTGTGGCACAAAAGAGTCACAAATCCAACTAAGGCTTGACAAACGTTACCCAAGGTACTAATTTATTATCTGGGAAACTGTTTTCAAAAGGGGACTGCAGCTTTAACACTTATGGTTTGCTACTACTGATAGTAGGTTTAATCAATAGCCCACGGAATTGCAATTTCATGTATGGCAATTTTGTTCCAAAGCATGTTTTGTTCAAACTCTTCCAATTCTTGCTGGATGTTGGCTTTGATCTGTTCTTCTACTTGATGGTCAAACTGACGTAGCAGCCGAAGGAATGGATTGATTTGAAGGGCAAGTGCAAGGTGTTGGCTGGATGAACGAGTGACTTTCAGCATTTGGAACAGATCAATAATCTCAACTCTGAGATGCTTATATGTTTCAATCAGCTCCACAGCAACCGGCGGTTCTGCTTCTGGTGCAGGTTGTGGTTCGTTGATTTCCACGAGATCATGCTGAACAACAACCAGCAACTCTGGTTTTGTTTCAAACTGTTGATCGTTAACTTCAATGGGATCGTGTTGGTCCATGTTGTTTATTATAACCTGGCACCAAATAGAGATTTCAAACCACTTTCATAATAATAATTGCAAATGATTTGAGGAAACATGAAATTTAATGGCAAGCAAAGTACATCGTAGGATTATGTTATGTTGGTTATGATCAGCTAGATTTCAGTTGGTACGTTTAAGTTCTTGCTAAAGTTTTGAATGAATCATAGTGCTCATCTATAAATTTAACGTAAGCAAACCAATAGATGTTAAATAAATAGAAGGAAACTCAGATGTTTATATATCAAGTTTGATTTCTCTCTAACTGTTTTACCTACAATTTGCTAATATTACCTGAAAGCAGCAACAATAAACACTTTGTTCTCCAACTCTCTGTTTTCCAATGGAGGATGTTGCTTAAGTTTGAATTTGGGCAGTTTAAATAGATTCTAGAAATTGGCGTAGAGCAGGGTATTTTCATCAAAGCACAATTTTTGGTACAAGTTGAATCCACTTGTTCCAAACCATATGATATAGAATATAGAATTCCTTAGAAGTATTGCGAGTCGCAAAGGATTAGTTAAATGTATGGAAAGGTGTAGGGATGGAGCCAAGGAGGGACGGATTAGTAGGGGCGGTTTCCCCTGCAAGAAAAAAGAACCACTACTATTATATGTAAAACAAAAAAAAAACTTACGAAAGTATATAGGCTCGCCCGCCCTTGTGTAGAATTTTGAAAAAAAAATACAACTGTAACCTTTGAACTACGAGAATACTAACATTAATTACTAAAGGCTAAGGACTAAAATATTTTAGAAAATAAAATTATAAAGTTAATATTGTTAATATTCATGTAATAAACTTCCATCTTTCGTTAGATTAGTTTAGTGTTTTACAGTTTTATTTCTTTTTACACTAAAATCTCAATAACACACCAAATCTCTTGTCTCCGTCTCTCTTTTTGTACAAACATCCCCAATTGTTAAGACTTCAATGGCAATTTTGAGAGAATAAAAACAAAGGAGAAGAGATTCTGAAAACCCTAAGTAATTTTAGTAATATTTAAGTTGTAAGTATGTTTTTCCCCAATTGTTGCAATAGACTTCTCCTAATTCTTTGTTTTTTGACGAGTAGAATCAAGTAACATGAAAGCCCATGTACTGAATTCGTTCAGTTGTGATGACTGAAAGAAAAGAAGATGAACAATAAAGAAAAACAAGAACCATACTTCAAGATCAATCTTATTAGTTAAACCGATTTATGTATTTATGTAATTATGCATGTGTGTTAATATTTTTTTCTCGCATGCACGGTTGCTCCTACGTAGTGAAATTTCTGACTCCGTCCCTAAATAAGCGTATGTTGTAAATACAAAGACCACAATACTTTAGATTTGACGAGTAAATATATACTGTTTTCTTGTATATTGAGATTCCATCACAAATAGTTGTACTATTTCTCAAGACCCAAAATCAACTATCCTTTTTTTTTTTTCCAATCAAATTAAAGTATTAATCAAAAATTTTAATGTTGCGAAAGGAAATTTTACACACTCTAAAGCAATTTTATTTTGAAATATTTGGGAATGACACGATTTGAAGTGAGATTGTTACAAAATCTACACAAACGATATCTCGATGCACTATCACTAATTGGAGTTTTAAATTGTCGAGGGCCATTTAATTGGATTCCAAGGCTATCGAGAAGCCAAACCAACAATTCTAATGTTGTCTAGTGGTGTAAAGAATAACATCCGAGGCCGATGATTATGGTTTTTTGAGCTATTTTTTTTTATGTTTGGAATAGAAAAGTACTACTCCCTTCGTCCCTTTTTAAGTGTTCTGCTTCATAATTTCAACTTATTAAAAAGACATCATTATTATACCTTTCACATCAACTTTTTTCTACAGTTTTCTTACTTACCCATCATCATTGCACTTTTACTCACTAACTTTTCAGAATGGAATCTACTTTTAGAGACAAAATAGACAATGCACCAACTTTTACCCACTCACTTTACAAAATGGACACTTATTAAGAGAGAGCCCAAAATAAAATGTCAGACTCCAAATAAGGGATGAAAGAAGTAACATACAATCTATACGTATGAGTTTACATACTTGGGTGAATTTGCAATCAAAAGAATGATAAGCATGTTCTGAGTAACTGCAAGATGTGATATAACTGAAGTAATATATATTCTCGCAGGCTTTATGTGGTATGAGTTGGATTGGTAATCTGCTAGATATTGAACGAAGTTGCATCACAGTTCATAAACCCAACCTGTCTGCGTACTATTGACTCTGCTATTAATCTGCATGATCTATTTGTTTAGTGTACTTGTAGATTTCATCTCCACAAACTATATCTAGGTTTTTAAGTTTTGTAGGGGGATGAAAACAATTGACGCTTCGGATCAACTGGATTGCAACGGCTTATTCGTGCCTCTTCACCGGAACCCTAGCTCGACGTCTGAACCCTAATCTGCAAAATAGACAGGGGGTGAGTGCACCTTTGCCTCTCGTGGCAAAGGCCCTCCGATGCTTTTGTTAGTATCACGTACTAGAAAACTCAGCCCTAATTATCAGTAGGAAAGCAATAATAATGCAGTATTGCGTACCTCTCACCTCTAGGTTTTCCTCATATTTATAGATTTATGGATGCTTGCTGTCCAAGCATCCTTATTGCCATAGGATTCCTAACTCGTATAGGAAACCCAGGATATCAAGGAGTCTCGTTTCCTTTATCAGTTTATGGAAAAGAGTCCTTTTAGGATTCTTTTCCTTTAAGAGCCGAACATCCCATACTCGTTGGGTATCTTTCTCAGATCCTATATTCTTGGGATCTTTATCCCTATATGAGACATGACTATTCTGGAATCTTCCAGAGTATTCTCTCTGCTCCTACTCTCGATTGGAGTTCCATCTTTGTTCGGCCGTCTCATAGCCGAACAGACGTCTTGGACCAGTTAACTCACATGTAACTGGTCCTTGAGCCCGTACAACCTTCCTGGACCATTGACTTCTCATGTCACTGGTCCATATTGCCGAACACTTGTTTAGCATGATGACTGTCCTGTCTATATTCAAACTATGGTCCCACGTACCATTTATTCGGATATCGATTGCATTGCTTTCAACCCGTGATCACTCGTATCACGTGCTAAGTTCTTTACATCATCTGTTCGGCTGTATCATAACCGAACAGTCTATTTATAGCCATGACTTCTCATATCACTGGTCCATATCGCTGTTCACCGAACTACTCGGCGGTAAGTCTAGTCGTATTTACCACGTGTTCCTAGACATCACGTGTTCGATAACTAAATGTACCTGCTCGGGAATACCTCCCTACAATTGCTCCCCAGCTTCATATATTTACCACTGTTCGGGGGCAATATATGATGCTTAGAAACAGAATTCTATCTAGACCAAACTCTTTTGATCCCGTGCAGTAATAATTTCGATATCTTATTGATGCCTTTTGGCGCCTATGTCATTATACCATTTCGGGGTAAACGACTCCACGTGGCACGTTTCATATGCCTAGCATTAACTTCGAACTGACGTTCTATGAAACGGCGTCAGAACGGTTTCTGCTTTCCGTTACTTTTTCCTGTAACGGCGTGAGAGGAGACGTTTCGTCTCCGTCTCTTACCCTTAAACCCCTGAAAGGGCTCTCTTTGGTTTTTCATCCAAAACATTCAAACTTTCAGTTTTTCTCCGTAAAGCTTTCCGCCATTGCCGCCGCCTGCAAACTCGATTGGATTCCAGGGAATCGTCACAATATTCTCGTAAGATTCTTGCTCTCATTCCCCTTCTTCTTCTTAGGTTTCTATCTGAGATCTCATTCTCAGATTTGGTGGGTCGTTTCTAGGGTTTCAATTCGTACCCATTTCCATCTTTTCTTCTTTTCTGAATATACTCATGGCGGATGACAACCCTCCTAGACCCAGTAAGTTTAGGAAGCTTTGTGATACCCCTGCTGCCATGGCGGCATTTAGAGAAAAATACAATATCCCTGAAAACGTAGGGCTTGAACTCGCTCCATTAGGAGCGGATAGGGATGCTGGATCGTGGGATAGAATGTGTATCCCAATCGTGTCCATTGTCGAAGGCGGGGTCCGTTTCCCCCTTCATCCACTCCTCCGCCAGATTTTAAGCTGGTACCGTCTTACACCCATGCAAGTTTCTACGAACGTTTTTAGACTGATAATGGGGACTATAGCCCTAAATGGGATTCTAGAAACCAATTTAGGAATCTGGGACATCCAGTGGTGGTATAGTATAGTACTAAACCCTGAGTACAATACTTACTACTTCAAAGTTAGGAGGGCAGAGAAGCGCTTCGTGCTCAATCTGCCAGATTCTGCTCGTGACCATGAGATCGACTTCCTCTATGTAACTGGAGCATTCGAGCCTTTAGGGGAAGATGGCCAAGTGCTGGGGCTCCATTGCCCCCACATATGGGGCTATCCACGTATGCTCTTGATTTTCCTCTTTTACAATTCTTCATTTACTGCTTTCTCGTAGCTTTTCTCATGGACTAAATTTGGTTTTTCAATTTGAATTTTGCAGCTGAAAACGTTAATCATCGTCCCAGACGTACACCAAGCAACATCCGAACAGAGGACATTAACAAAGTTCTGAAATATAAAGGCGTGCCTGGTACCCGAACAGCTGGTCGGGGTCGTGACGCTGACGTGCTTCTGGGATACGATCCTGCGTACAGAGGTGTCATCGACAGGAGGCTCGCTCATCCTAGCACCAGCGCTGCCTCTACATCGACTGCTCCTCAGCCTAGGAGCACAAGAGCTAACGCAGGAGTAACTGTAGCTGGTCAATTGGGTGAAATCCCTATTTCCGAAGGTGTTCCATTACCTCGAGTTAGAGTTCGAAGATCCAGACAGGTCATTCCTCTTCAACCCGAACAGCCAGTATTGAATCTTGACACCAGTCAATCATCCTCTTCAGGTTATTCTCAATTTTCTCCTAACTCAAGCACCATGACACGTCAGCCTTTAAACCTCAGCTCCCTCCTCACCGTCTCTTCTCGGGGACGGGGATCTGGTCGGGTAGCTTCCACAGGGAACGCCCCCCCTGCACCCCGTCGCAACAGAGGAGGTTCGAACCGCTCCACTTCATCTCGTGAAGTGGAGACTACCATAGAGGCCAGTGATGCTCACAGAGACAAACGGCCTAGATCAGAAGACCCAACTGGTACTGCGTCCCAAGCAGATACCGAAACACATCACCCCGTTTCACCAACTACCCAAGTACTTCCTCAAACATGGACTCCTCTATTCACTAGAGGAGACCGTCCCGTTCACGTCGGGGACAGTGCTAGTTCGTCGGAAACAGCACTTGCTCTGGCCCAAGGATTGTTACTCCCTGTTGACTTACAGAAAGAGTCTTCGTCTCCCCCTGATCGGCTTGTGTCCACTGGTCTCGTCAGTGGAATCAAGGTAACATAAACTTCTCTTTTTAAAAGCTCCAATGTTGTAATATTTAAGAGAAAAGTTACTTACGTTTTGTTATTTGCTTTAGTTTATCCAAAAAATGGTCGTACTGGGCCAAAAATTCCAGGAAGCTGAAGCCGAGAGGATCAGGCTTTTAAATGACAACACCAGGCTAATCCGAACAGTTACGAGATTAGAGAGGGAGAGAGATAAAGCTAAAGCTGATTTGTCTGAAACAAAGGGCAAGCTTGAGACCACAGAGGAGAGCCTTCATCATGTTTTGGCCGAGATGGACAGCACCAAAAAGGCATCCTTTGAAGATGGTTATCAGAAGGGTTTCGACGCCACAACATCAAGTTACGTCGAGCAGATGCCTGATATTCAAGATCAAATCTGGGTTGCCTGCTGGGAGGCATGCCTTACAAAGGCAGGAGTTGCTGAGGACTCTCCCCTATGGGTTGAGAATGATCTACCAAGTCGCCAAGTTGCAGCTCAAGCAGATGATGTTGATCAACAGATTGACAATTTTGCAGATGTTGATGAAGATATACAAGTTGAATCACAAAATGACGTGCAACCATCTGTTCAGGAAATGACCACTGAGATAGTTATCCCAGAGGTACAAACTGCTGCTGCTGTTGCTGAGGCTGCCGTCCCTCCTGAGGTTCAGAACCTAGATTAAGATAAATCATCCGGCTGGTCTTGCATGACCATAGCCTTCTTTACCCTGCGTGGTAGCAGTACTATCAATACTTTATTTTAAAACAGGTATTCGGCCCTTCGTGGCATAACTTTTTTTGCTCGGCTTCCATGTTTGCTGCATCTGTTCGTATGCAATTTCAATCTAAGTATTTCGTACTGTTTAAGCATCGTTTATGTGCATAAGTATTCGTACTTTAAGCAAATCCTACAAACATGCTTATTTTGTATTGAGTCTAAGTTTCACGTACTTAAAAACATTTGTTTCCCAGTGTCTCGTACTGTTTTAAGTTTAGTACTTTACAAGTGTATTCATACTTGTTAAGTATCACGTACTTTCACAAAATCCCTTAAGTATCACGTATTTAGAACATCACACAAGTATTTCGTACTTGTGTTTAAGTTTCACGTACTTAATGTTTTGAAAATCTTACAAGTGTTTCATACTTGAAAATTTTACAAGTATACTTGTGTCTCAGTTTCACGTACCGAACTAAATGTGGCTTACATTTAAGTCAAGCCAATATAGGTTCTCAAGTATCACGTACTTAAAACACCATATAAGTATCTCGTACTTTGAACGTCCATACAAGTATTTCGTACTTGTATTTGTTAAAAGAAAACACACAAGTATTTTCATACTTGCTAAGTATCACGTACTTTAAGAAAATACATACAAGTGTGTTCATACTTGCATTCAAATGTATACCCAGGTTTCACATACTTGGGATTCTATACAAGTGTTTCGTACTTGTATTTGTTAAGTGCCACGTACTTAAAAATTTATAAAACTTTTAAGTTTCACATACTCAAAAGGTATACCCTGCTCCCCAATACGAATAAGGAGAACCAAACTCGTAGTTCGTATTTAAATACCACAACAGTTATTCGAAAGAAGTGATTTTATTCATAATCTGTAAAACGCAAGAGGGCGTTACTCGTACCCTTGTTTTAAAAAATAATCAAAACTAGAACAAAGGAATTATATTCGTAATTCCCACACAATCACGTAGTGTAAATCCAAAACAGGATTTAATACTTCTAAACAAAGAACTTTCGTAAATTATGAACATTCCAAGGCCTTGGAATTGGATCACCATCCAAATCTGCCAATCGATAGGCTCCTATGCCTATAATCTCAGTTACTCTATATGGGCCCTCCCAGTTGGCCCCCAGCTTGCCTTCGTTAGCCACCTTGGTGTTGCCGAGCACTTTTCGTAGCACAAGGTCCCCAACACCAAATTCTCGAGGGTGAACATGCTTGTTGTAGCTTTTCATCAGCTGTTCTTGGTAAGAAGCAAGATGTACCAAGGCTTTTTCTCTCCTCTCCTCGGCAAGGTCAAGCTCGATTTGAAGGGCCCTGTCATTGCCTCCACTCTCAACCAAAGCTGTCCTGTTGGTCGGCAGACCCACTTCCAGAGGTATAACAGCCTCTGTTCCAAATGCCAACGAATAGGGGGTCTCTCCCGTAGACCTCCTAGGCGTTGTTCGGTGAGCCCACAAAACTAACGGTAACTCATCAGGCCATTTTCCCTTTGCTTTGTCCAACCTCTTCTTTATCCCATCTAGGATAGTTTTATTGGATGCCTCTGCTTGCCCATTACTCTGAGGGTAGGCTGGGGTGGAATAAAAATTTCTTATTCCATATTGGGCACAAAAAGTCTTGAATTTCTTCTGAAATTGGGATCCATTGTCTGTAATCAATGAATAAGGAACCCCAAAACGAGTGATGATGCTTTTCCACACGAACCTTTCTATCATAGGCTCAGTGATTTTGGCCAGTGGTTCTGCCTCAATCCACTTTGTAAAATAGTCAGTTGCAACAAGCAGGAATTTTCGATTCCCAGTTGCTTTGTGCAATGGACCCACGATATCCATCCCCCATTGAGCAAAAGGCCAGGGACTTGTTAATGGCACCAGATCTTCGGCGGGTGTTCGAATCATTGGTGAGAACTTTTGACATTTCTCACAAATCTTTACATACACCTTTGCATCTTCTTGCATGTGTGGCCACCAGTAGCCTTGAGTAATTGCTCGGTGGGCAATAGATCTGCCTCCAGCATGGCTCCCACATGTTCCCTCGTGGATTTCATGAAGGAACTTCTGTACCATCTCAGGATGTACGCATAGCAAATAGGGACCCGTAAAGGATTTCCTATACAACTTACCCTCTGGGGACAGCCAAAACCTAGCAGATTTGACTCTTATCTTGTGGGCCTCCTTTTTATCAGAAGGGAGTATCTCGTCTCGTAAGAACTCCATTATTGGGTCCATCCAACTTGGTCCTTGGTTCACGTCCAAGACCAAGTCTACACTCCTCCCAATGCTCGGCTCATTGAGGTATTCTACTGCCACCCTTCTTTTAAACTCTGTTGGTACTGCTGCAGCCAACCAAGCTAAAGAGTCTGCATGAGCATTCTGTCCAGAACTTATTTGCTCAATATATACCCTCTCGAAGGTATCAAGCAAGTCTTTTGCTGCCTGCACGTAGGCTACCATCTTTTCATTCCGAGTCTCGTACTCTCCGGACAGTTGATTCACAACAAGCTGGGAATCACAATACACCCTGACCCGTTCTGCTTTAAGGGTCTTCGCACTTCTTAACCCAGCCAAGAGTGCTTCATATTCAGCCACATTATTCGATGCACTGAATCCAAGCCGAACAGAGAGTTCAATGAGAACTCCTTGAGGAGGAAAGAGGACAACTCCAATTCCAGAACCAGTATTGCACGCTGATCCATCAACGAATAACTTCCATTCTTTGGGATCCTGTTCGGCTACGGGTTGATCCTTCAAGGATGATGTCTTAGCTGCCTGTTCCTTTCTCGTAGGAGGCAAAGGAGCAACAGTGGGGGAAAACTCTGCCACAAAATCAGCCAATACCTGGCCTTTAATTGCTGTACGTGGCTGATACTCGAGATCATACTGACTTAACTCTACGGACCATGTCGAGATCCGTCCCGAGAAATCTGCCTTTCGAAGCAGTGATTTTAATGGATACTCAGTATAAACCACAACCTTATGGCTTTGGAAGTAGTGTGGCAATTTCCTGGTTGCTGTCCTAAGTGCCAGGACAAGTTTTTCTAAAGGCAGATATCTCGTCTCTGCATTCAACAACGTCTTGCTAACATAATAGATGGGGATTTGTTCGATCCCCAAGTCCTTCAACAAGACTGCACTTACTGCATGCTCGGAAACAGCTAAGTACAGAATTAAAGACTCACCAGGCTGTGGAGTTGACAACAGTGGGGGCTCGGCCAGGTACTTCTTCAGGTCCTGGAAAGCTTGTTCACATTCTGCTCCCCATTCAAATCCCTCCCTTTTTTTCAATAACTGAAAAAAGGGTCTGCATTTGTCGCTTGACCTGCTGATGAATCTGTTAAGTGCTGCTGCCATCCCAGTCAGCCTTTGGACTTCCTTGGTAGTTTTGGGACTCTGCAATCTTTGTAAGGCATCAATCTGATCGGGATTTGCCTCTATCCCTCTCAAAGTTACCAAATGACCCAGGAATTTTCCTGAGCCAACTCCAAACGCACACTTCGAGGCGTTGAGCTTTAATTTATACTTCCTCAGGATTTCGAACACTTCCTTTAGATCAGAAATATGCCCTCCCTTTTCTCGACTCTTTACCACCATATCATCTATGTAAACTTCCAAAGTCTTCCCGATGAGCTTCTTGAACATAATGGTTGCAAGTCTTTGGTATGTAGCCCCAGCATTCCTCAGCCCAAACGGCATGACACTGTAACAGTATAACCCTCGTGGTGTGATGAACGAAGTCTTCTCTTGATCAGGTTCGAACATAGCAATCTGATGATATCCTCGATATGCATCGAGAAAACTCATTCGCTCGTAGCCAGATGTTGCATCAACCAATTGGTCAATCCTAGGCAAAGGAAAACTGTCCTTAGGACATGCTTTGTTCAAGTCTGTGAAGTCCACGCAGACACGCCACTTTCCGTTCTTCTTCTTTACCACAACAGTGTTGGATAACCACTCTGGGTAATAGACTTCACGTATTGCCTTGGCCTCTAATAAACGATCGACCTCTTCAATCACTGCATCTACATGCTGCGCGGCAGCCCTTCGTTTTTTCTGAATGATCGGCTTGTGTTGAGGGTCAATGTTTAAATGATGACAGATCACGTCTGCATCCACCCCTGGCATTTCCTCTGGCACCCATGCAAAAACATCAATATATTCCTTTAGAAATCTTATTGACTCAGCCTTTTCGTTTGCTGATAATGATTTCCCAATCAAAAAATATCTTTCAGGATCAATCTCGTTGATCTGAATCTTCTCTAGGCACTCAACCACTTTTTCAGCCGGGCTTCTCCCAACATCCTCGATGATTGGTTGATCTGGTACTTCTAGTGTGTGAACATGGTGGACCTTCGGGGCTGTTTTGATGATGGAAATCAAGCATTGCTGTGCCACCTTCTGGTTTCCTTTAAGGACTTCAATCCCATTTGATCCTGGAAATTTCACCATCTGGTGATAAGTCGAGGAGACTGCTCTCATTTTGTGCAACCACGTCCTCCCTATAATCGCGTTATAGGAAGATGGGACATCGACTACCAAAAAGTCTGTTCTTAACACTACTGATCCAGCCCGAACAGGTAGAGTCACCCTTCCCAGGGGCCAAACTGCTCCTGCACCGAACCCAATTAGAGGTGTTGTTGATTGTTCCAAGTCCGATTGGGCCAGGCCCAGCTTCTTGAATGCATCATAGTACAACACCTCTGTACAGCTCCCCGAGTCCACTAGAATTCTTTCGATGTCGTATTCCCCAACTCGTAGGGTTACGACCAATGCATCATTGTGGGGTATTTGGACCTCCGCCAAGTCATCGTCACTGAATGCCATGCTCTCGTTGCATGCATTAGTCTCTCGCCCTCTCTTGTTTCCCAACCGCATCACGTGCTGATCATGCTTGACCTGTCTTTGCAACAGCCTCACCTCACTCCTCGTATAAGGTGCAGCCAACCCATGTATCATATGGATCACGCCTTTAGGGTGTTGCTCGTAACCCAGTTCCATGACCTTCCCTTTCTCTTTAGGGTCCTCCTGGATAAACTCCTTGAGATAGCCTCGAGAGACCAAATCATCAAGGTGCCTCTTGTATACCTCACAATCCTCGGTCATATGGCCCCAATCCTTGTGATAACTGCAGTGCTGATTCGTAGCACGTTTTGCATCTTTATCTCCACCTAGACTTGGGGGCCATTTAAAATATGGCTGATTCTTTATTCGATAAAGAATCCTGTATATTGGCTCCTTCCAAACCGTAGTGATAGAGAAGAAGGACTTGGGGTCAGGAGCTTGCTTGTCTTTGTATGGCTCTTTCTTAGCCTGTCCGTACTCCCTTCTGTCTTTGTAAGACTTGGGTTCAGGCTTATCCACCTTTTTGGCAGGTGTCTGCTGCTGTTCGGCAACCGTCCTGCCATCCTCACGGAGTATGTCATCCTCCATTCTGGCGTGTTGCTCTATCCGTTCCATCAATTTAGCCAAGGTGGCTACTGGATGTTTATTCAATGAACGGCGCAGCTCTCCCCGAACAGGCAAACCAGTTTTGAACGTAGCAATTGCATACTCTTCACTGCAACTTTCAATCTCGTTGAAAGTTTCCCAGTACTTCTTTGCATAATCCCTGATCTGCTCGTTCTCCTCCTGCTTCATGGTAGAAAGACTCTCAAAAGTCTTTGGGGCCTTTCTGCTTGTTAAAAACCGAGCAGTGAATTCCTCCGCCAACTGCCTCCATCCTCGTATGGATCGTGGGGCCAACTTATGAAACCAGGATAAAGCCACCTTGCCAAGACTGGAGGGAAACATCTTGCACAAGATGGAATCATCCCCCTCATGCATAAACATGGCCTGTTGGTAATGTTGTATGTGAGCTACGGGATCCGTATTTGTCTCGTAAAGTACGAATGCACCGTGCTTCACTCTGCTCGGCAACCTTGCTTCTTGTAGCCTCCTTGTAAAGGGGGAGGCTGCAATATTACTCAGGGCCTTGCGTGCTGCTTCTCGTGCAGTTACTGTCCCATCCTCTTGCTCCTTTGACTTATGGGCCGAGGTCTTGACCCAATCAGCATCAGGTCTCTCGTACCTGTCTCGATGATGCTTTCTCGTGTCCTCTTCCTCGGGGGTAGAACTCCGGTCTCTGCTCTTCCTTTTTCGTGAAGAAGTCCTTCTCTCCGGTGTTCGGCTTCTACTTTTTCTTCCCCTTTTTCGTGGAGAAACTTCATGACGCCCTCTAACAGGACTTCTGCTCCCGCTTCTGCTCCTTCTTCCTCGTGAAGGAGCTTTTCTGTATGGTACCACAGCATACCTATTGCCTCTAGAATTTCTTCGAGACAGGCCAGAATCCTCCGGATGATCCCTAATTCTTTCCAATTCTCTGATCTCATGCTCTCGTTTTTTAATCAGACGAGCATACTCCTCGACTTCTTGCCTCTTCCTATCAAGAACGTCGTCACTATGGTGCACACTCCTGGAGTGCGCGATCGATTCATCCCTTTGATGGGATTTACTCCTTCTCGTGGATCTCGAAGCCGTCTCTCCATCTCCTCTATTTTTGGAGTTATGATGCACGGTAAGGGGGCGGTCCTTACTCGTGTTCCTTCTGTGCCCACCCTGGGGCTTTCTCGGAGCCCCAGGTGGTGATTTGTCCCTTCCCTCATCTAACACATCTTTTGGTTCATGCGGCGTTGCTGGAGTTACTTCCACCATGGTCGTATTTCAAAAGGGAATTCTTTCGTTTCCCACAGACGGCGCCAATTGTAGGGGGATGAAAACAATTGACGCTTCGGATCAACTGGATTGCAACGGCTTATTCGTGCCTCTTCACCGGAACCCTAGCTCGACGTCTGAACCCTAATCTGCAAAATAGACAGGGGGTGAGTGCACCTTTGCCTCTCGTGGCAAAGGCCCTCCGATGCTTTTGTTAGTATCACGTACTAGAAAACTCAGCCCTAATTATCAGTAGGAAAGCAATAATAATGCAGTATTGCGTACCTCTCACCTCTAGGTTTTCCTCATATTTATAGATTTATGGATGCTTGCTGTCCAAGCATCCTTATTGCCATAGGATTCCTAACTCGTATAGGAAACCCAGGATATCAAGGAGTCTCGTTTCCTTTATCAGTTTATGGAAAAGAGTCCTTTTAGGATTCTTTTCCTTTAAGAGCCGAACATCCCATACTCGTTGGGTATCTTTCTCAGATCCTATATTCTTGGGATCTTTATCCCTATATGAGACATGACTATTCTGGAATCTTCCAGAGTATTCTCTCTGCTCCTACTCTCGATTGGAGTTCCATCTTTGTTCGGCCGTCTCATAGCCGAACAGACGTCTTGGACCAGTTAACTCACATGTAACTGGTCCTTGAGCCCGTACAACCTTCCTGGACCATTGACTTCTCATGTCACTGGTCCATATTGCCGAACACTTGTTTAGCATGATGACTGTCCTGTCTATATTCAAACTATGGTCCCACGTACCATTTATTCGGATATCGATTGCATTGCTTTCAACCCGTGATCACTCGTATCACGTGCTAGGTTCTTTACATCATCTGTTCGGCTGTATCATAACCGAACAGTCTATTTATAGCCATGACTTCTCATATCACTGGTCCATATCGCTGTTCACCGAACTACTCGGCGGTAAGTCTAGTCGTATTTACCACGTGTTCCTAGACATCACGTGTTCGATAACTAAATGTACCTGCTCGGGAATACCTCCCTACAAGTTTGATGAGGTAAGATGAGCGTTGATGCGATGGATACTTGAATCATCAACTAGTAAAGGGAAATCTTGTAAGTATATGTACTTGAATCACCTAGTAAATGCAAATCTTATATAGTAAAGCTAAATCTTATATAAATATCTTCGATGTAGCTGACAGAGCATGGGTAAGATTTGGTGTAGTGCTATTGCATTCCATTTTATATATTTAAAAGGTATGTGAATAGCAATGTCTACGTTTACAATTTAAAAAATGCCAGAGGCACATTAGTTGTGCCATACCTTAGTCACACCCCTTTCACATATAAATGGATCCCACTGGAACTGTAGAGACCCGTATTTTAGGCCTATATATTTTTTTTATATAATTGTACGGCTTGTCGAGATAAATGGTGTGGATATATGGAATGACGTATTTGTAGAAGGATATAAAGGTAAATAGATGAGAGGTGCATGTGTGAGTGTGTGGTGTGAGGGCATGGGATTATTTCCCCCACCTCTATTATTCCCAGGGAACATTTTCCCCTTCTCATTTTTCTCTCGGCTGTCTCTCTCTCTAATTCTCTCGTCTCTCTTCGGCCCTCATCTCTCTCTCCCGACCTCTCCACCAAAGCCCACCAAATTGGTGCAAAACCCATACAAACCCACCTCCATTTTGACTTCTATATGCGACTCCAACCTTGAATCTCGTGGGTCTTGCTCGGAAGAGGAGCATTCAGTTTATTTCGAAGTTTGGAGAGCTAGGGCTTGCTTAGCTTGCGTGGGTTTCGCTTCTCGACTTGAGGTATGGAATTCTACCTCTCTTTATATGTTTTATGAGTGATTTGGTGCATGAATCGTGCTTGTAATGTCATGTTTAAGTTTGGATTGAAAATTCGTAGTTGCTGTCAGAATTGTCTGTTTTTCTTGGATTCCTACCGGTAGGTCTGTTCTTTCTACCGGTAGAACGTTGTTACTTTACCAGAAAATCGACTCCCTACCGGTAGGAACTTTTCACCTACCGGTAGAACGTTTGAGAAATTTCGTCAACCAGCTCAAACGTATAGCAGCAGCTCAAAAGCTGCTCAACGTACCTAACTTCTACCGGTAGGTAAGGAGGAATTCCTTACCTACCGGTAGGTCAAACGCGAACTTGAATGTTGGCCTTTTTGTTTTCAAGTTCTACCGGTAGGACTTGCTTGCCTACCGGTAGGTTGCGTTTCTATTTTCAAGTTCTACCGGTAGGACTTGCTTGCCTACCGGTACCGGTAGGTTGCGTTTCTATTTTCAAGTTCTACCGGTAGGACTTGCTTGCCTACCGGTAGGAGATCATTTCTATTTTCAAGTTCTACTTGCTTGTACCGGTAGGTTGCGTTTCTATTTTCAAGTTCTACCGGTAGGACTTGCTTACCTACCGGTAGGAGATCATTTCTATTTTCAAGTTCTACTTGCTTGCCTACCGGTAGGAGATCATTTCTATTTTCAAGTTCTACCGGTAGGACTTGCTTGCCTACCGGTAGGATGCCTACCGGTAGGAAATCAAGAGTTTCAGCTGCTTCTTTGAGCTGCTGCAGTATCTTTCAGCTGCTTCCATATATCTTTCAACTCGCATGTCGAAGCGTTTCATTGACTCTAATGGGTTTGTTTACGCATCCTTCTAAGTGTTTTGGTGAGTATTACTCGTTTCTCACTTAGAGTGGCATTCAATGGACTAGAGTGAACATGTCTAGGGATTCGACGAGTAGTAGTGCAATCCGTTCTCTCTCTCGACTCGTAAAATTCTTAGATTCCTTTAGTACATGCTTTTACGGACTCTGAGTATAGAAACTAGATAATCGGGCATCGTAGAGTCTAGTCGTGGGTTAATTTGTGGCTTATAAAGGTACGGAAAATGTACTTAGAGGTACGGTGAGGACGTGTGGGATTATGGTGCACTTAAAGGAAAAGGCGTGTATTAATTAATTAATCAGAGTCTTGATATGGATGACAGTTAGGAGCGGTTTGAGATGTAATCAATGTGGTGGATTAGTAGATTGTTTAAAATGCTTGAAGTGAAAATCGATGTGAGAAAGAATTGTTTGAGATGATAAAACAACTTGTGTCCTTTCGACTCGTCAAGTCTTTTAATCCTTTTGACACTCTCTCTATGAGGTTCAAGTGTAGAAACTAATGGACAAAGTATGGTAGGATTATACGTACGGGTTTGATATGCTATGTCAGATGCGAATGGGTAAACTAGTGAAGAGGCATGAACATGTACATTTGTGGAGTCACGTAATGATTAATTAAAATTCAGTGGTATAACCGTCAAAGGGATGATGAAATTGATTATGAAATGATGTCGATTGTGAAAAGTGTGAAAGGTGACCCAAGTGGTCGTTATTGAGGGAAAAGACTCGGGGTGACCCTGCGCTCGAGGGAACTAGACCCGAGGTGACCCCAACCGATTATTATCATTAAGGGAAAAGACTCGGGGTGACCCTACGCTCGAGGGAACTAGACCCGAGGTGACCCTAGTGATTATTGATGGGAAATACGGGATTAAAGGAAACGAAAGGTTTTGCAATAAAGGAATTTAATGAAGATCAATGTGGACACGAGAAAGATTGTACTACCGTACAAAGAATAATAAGATGTTTTGATTTGATCATAGACAAATGTGGAACGACGTGAGTTTGTTAATGTACTTAGTTAAAGAACCAAATGGTTAGTGACCTTTATGTGAAGTCTAGGACCCTTCGACTATAATTTGCAGCTTGTTGGTAGTCACTTGTACTATAGGCGTACCTGTCCATACTCATTCATTCTCGGTGTATGATTCATTCAACTATATATAGCTTGAGCTTAGAATTCTCTACTGGGCTAGTGTAGCTCAACCAAATCTTTCTTTTCAGGTTTTGATGCCGGGCAATAGATTGCATGCATTGTGTGCTTGACAGTAAAAGATTTTTGGAAGCTGACATCACTGGTTATTTCGTCATCTCTGTGAAGATCTCAATTCGTTAAAGATGGTTTTGTAAATAATTGCTATTGAATTTTCTTTGACTAAAGTTGTAATTATCTAAACTCAAGGACTTGTTTGTAAATTAAACAGGTGGGAACTCCTTTGGGTAACGTATATGATATGTGAGGGTTCTTTTTTATTGAAATGTATTACTTAATTATGTTGAAAATCGAGGGCGTGACAGGAACTGGCCCCATCTAGATGTATGAGGGGTGTAGCTAAGGTATAGCACAATTAATGTGCCCCTAGCACCTAGGGGATGTTTCTGCTATGAGAATTTGTGTTAAATTTTATTCCTAACAGTAAAATTGTTTATTGTTTTTAATAACAAATAAATTGCTCAACAATAATTATATATTTGGCTAGTAAAAATTTTGCTCTTGTAAGTATATGCACTTGAATCAGCTAGTAAATGCAAGTCTTTTATAAGTATCTTCGATGTGTTGACAGAGCATGGACAAGATTTGGTGTAGTGCTATTGCTTTCCATTTTATATATTTAAAAGGTACGTGAATAGTAATGTATACATTTACAATTAAAAAAATGTTAGAGGCACATTAGTTATGTCATACCTTAATCACACATCTTTCACATATAAATGGATTCCACTGGAATGGGCCCCATCTAGATGTGTGAGGGGTGTAGCTGAGATATAGCACAACTAATGTGGCCATAGCACCCAGGAGATGTTTTTGCTATTAGAATTTGTGTTAAATTTTATTCCTAGCCGTAAAATTGTTTATTGTTTGTAATAAAAAATAAATTGTTGAACAATAATTATATATTTGGCTAGTAAAAATTTTGGCTTCAACTTTTGAGTTAGTTGAACTAAAATGCAAAAATGCAGGAACTTTTGCATTTCTGAAAACGAGATAATAAAATAAGTTAAGTAATCCCTCTTATATATTTTCAAGACCCGAGAACAGTAAGTCTAAGTACACTATGTCTATCCGTTACACCATCCAATACATTGTTTGTGGGGCCCATATTGGGTTTTACAAAAATACAGGAAAATGTCCATAAATTTTTAAATAATATATTATGGGACTCTGTAAAAAATCAGCTATAACAAATATCGGTAAATATTATTTCTAAATTCGTATGGGCAAAACTGTGCAGTTGAGTAGTTTCACCCTTACGAATCAAGAAATAATACTTATCGATATTCATTGAAGTTAATTTTTTATGAAGTTCCATAAAATATTATTCTAGATTTTTTTTTTTTTGTATTTTTTAAGACTCGGGGTGAGCCCACCAAAAATGTAGTGGATAGTATAGTGAATGGATGGTAGTGTATATAGCATCCCTCGATCAAGAATCCTACTTTCAAGAACGAGCGATTAAATTCTGCATCGAACTCTGTGTATTCAGCGTATTTGTAAATTTCATGTCCCATATATCATGCCTAGCTTTTTGTGTTGCAAGAAACACCAACCCTGTTGTTATTGATCACAGGTGCTTGCATCAACTTCCCAAAGGGAAATCTTGCAATGACATTCAGCGCATCAGGTGAATCATGGTATGGACATTTTTTTGGGGCAGTGTTGTACTTTCCATTTGTTCTGTTAAAGATACGACAATAGAAATGCTTGCATTTACATTTATAACTTTGAATTATTCTTGTTCGAATACTTGTACTATTAGTTTGTGTAAATCATTGAATAGAAGTAATCCAATTCCATAGAAGTCCATTGTATTCTTCGTCTTGGCATTTGACATATAGCTAACAATTGAACATTTGAGTCTATCTGAATGTTCTTCATTGTACTGGTTCACGTATGTTTTAACTATTTGCACCAGTAGGTAATAGAGACGAAGAAGCATACAATTTGAAGTTCCAATGTATTTGAAACAGAGTTTCATTCATTCATGCCTGCCTTGTGTTTGATTAATTTTCTCAACAACATGCAACCTACAGAAACATTAACAAAACTAAGAATCTTCTGGCTTTTGATCAGGTTCGACATCCATGTCATATTTGTTTGTACACGGAGACCCTAGTTCCAATATAATGAAAGCAATGAAGATGAAAATGGCAATGAAGTCGTGCCTCAGGAGAAGAAAATGAAACAAAGGAAGCTATGAACTTATGTATGAGACTCGAGTATCAGTCGTGCTTTTAAATAAGTTCTTTGTTCATGAATATTTTGGTTGATTAAGTTAACTATACCTCAAAGTAATTACTTTCAAAACTCGTCTAAAGCACTCGTATTTACTACATCAGGTGCTACCTTTATTAGGCTGAAAACAGTTTCCTCCGAATGACTGCAATTTGACTTTAGGTTGAGTATGTTATTTGAGATTTTGAGATTGTTTATTTTATTAGCTAGTAATAATGGTGTCTATATTTTGGAGCTATGTTTCAGTGAAGTGGCATATTTGGATTGGACAATTGGAGCCTGCACGTTTTTGTTTCTCATGAGTATTAATTTTATCGATTTTGTTTTGCTTCCTTTGGTATGGGAACATAGCTTTATCCGCATTTGTGGCTGTTCATTTTTAATTCCTAGGGTAGTGTTTGGCATTTTCAAAGGCCTGAGGCGCATTGAAGCGACAAGGGCCCATGGAACCTAAGTGATGAAGCTTGAACCGTGGGCCACACCTAAGTGGAATAGAGCACATTGGAAAAAAGAGTTGAATATACTTCTTCAAGTGACCAAAAATCACCCCAGTCCCCATACATCTAATATGACATCTATTTGATTGAAAAACAACATATATCATAGGGCAAGTAATCAAGTATCATACTTTGAAGTCTTAAAGTTAGAACTAAATCATCTTAAAAAGCAATTGACTAAGAAAATATGAAATACCAATAACAAAACATAGTGTCCATCCAACCATAAGAAACTAAGGTTTTAATGTTGAGCATAAACATGATAAACAAATAGGAGGATAGTAGCGGTTCCAAGTCACCAATAGCTTCATCATCCCCATTCATCTTCTTCTTCTCCTCGATCTTAATCTCCATCTTCCCACTCTACTTGTTCCTATTCATCATCCTCATCTAATGGAGAAGAGTTTAAAGCTCTATGCAGAAGAGGGAAGCCGCAGATAGAAAAAATATTAGGGCTTTTACATATTCCAAATTTTTAACTATGGTCTGGTGCATTGGCCCTCATTAAGGGCTGAATAAACTTCAAAATTGGACGACAGCTATGATATTGTAAGTGGATACTTAACCGCTTACTTTACTCAATATTGGCTTTGCCACCCCACCTCACTTTACTTCATAAACCGCAAATTTGTCAATCCAAAGCAACCACTTCTCTTTTGCCTGATTCGTAAACTTATAAGCGTAAAGATTTGGAAAACTAGGAGTTTTGGTAGAAGAAAGCACAAAGAGACGAGTTTTTATATTTGTAGAGATGAGTTTTGTATGAATAATCTTAATCAATATTTGTTTCAACAATTTAATGTTTACTACTTGGAAGACCAAACTGCAATTTTATTATCTGTATAAGCTAACCTTCAGTGTACGATACTTTAGGCATGTAGCATATCACCTTGTCATTACTATTTCATCCCTATTTTTCAAACTAGAACAATCCACATTCTAGGTGACATAAAACTTTACACTATAAATTTCAAAATTGTGCCTACACAAAATATTTAAATTCACCAATACATAGCATTGCATAGTTTGTTTTAATGATCATACACACCAGAATCTAGTGGTACATAAGTACGAATTGCATCATGAGTACAAAGTTCCATTATTTTGTAGAGTTGGCTTCCAAGCTCAAAGTTAGTCCTTCTTCTTCTTCTGGAAAGCAACTGCAAGCGGAAGATCATCGTCATTTATCTAGGCATCGTAGTGTTTATCCATGAATAGTTGGCGCTGTGCTTTTTTGCGCGGCTTTTCAGCTCCTGAAGTTGATCCACCGGTGTTTTTTACACTCTTCCCACGCTTGGTCTTGGCGACAAGATCGTACTCATGAACTGAATACAAACATTTGGGCATTCTAGACTTTGTATAATTTTATGCTTTTCAGCTCCTGAAGTTGATCCACCGGTGTTTTTGACATTCTTCCCACGCTTGGTCTTGGCGACAAGATCGTACTCATGAACTTAATACAAACATTTGGGCATTCTAGACTTTGTATAATTGTATGCTTTGACTCACACAGCATAACTCACACCTTGACACAACTTCTCAATTGCTGATGCAGATAGCTCACCCTATATTAAGATCTACGCTTAAGAAATTATCGACATCAATAAGTTTGTATTATGAACAACATTTTTGATATGAGTTACCTGTTGTATGTTTTCTCTCATGTATTCAGCAGTGATACCAAACATTCCTTCAGCATCTCGTTGAAACACAGTAGTAACAACTGAACCTGTTTTGTTTGACAATTCGATATTGAATCTAAGGCTGTGAAACATTTTGGTGCCAATTATACAGTTAGTCTTTTTTAATTACGAGATCAAACATTAGTTAATGTATTCAATTGCAAGAATTTGCATGGGCAAAAATGCACTTTACTACTGGTGGCATGCGTTTTTTACAATGGTTGCACCAGAATGGACCATCACCTGTTGCATCCGTGGCATGATTGCATTTTGAGCATGTCAGGTACCAGAATTGTTGTGTCAAATCAATAACTTTGCAAGTAACTTCAACCCAGTAAAATTCTTGCTGCACATAGTTTTATGTTAATTGTTGTCCTGTTGTAATATCATATTGAATCATGTATTTGAGAATTCAAAGTTGTACCTTGTCAACAATAGTTGGAAGTTCATTAACACATTTAAACTCATTCTTGTTTGGTGTCTCGGTACGCAATGGGGTTCCACTCGTATTTCTTTCTGGCATTGGCAATTTTTGAATTGTCTTGGTATTCGCTATACACCTACAAGAGTAGTTAGATTTGTTCTCAGGACTTATATCACCTAATATGTGTAAGTAAATGTCCTTACCAAGCATGTAATTTTTCAGCTGTAGGAAATGGCGGATTGAAAGTAAACGTACTGGAACCTTTTGTTGCAAGCTGGTAACTTGCCAACATAATGGTATTTCCAAATCCTAGAATCCTTAAATTCCATAACCATGAATTACGTTTTTAAGTCAGGGCAGAATATATAAATTACCTTGATATAAGCTAACTTTCATCCTTGTTGTCTGGACAATGGGGAAAGGCCCTTCAAGTCTACCCATTATTTCCCCCTCTTGTTCTGCGTACTGATCCCATAGCATAAGCGTTGTTGGAACATTGCTACACATTTTTGTACATTTGCATGAGTGAAATTCAAGATAATTGTTAATAATAAAGTGCAAAAGTTAGAGTAAATGTTTAATCGTACCAGCAGATATAGTTATGATAGTAATAGCGTGCAGCACAAAACGTACCTTGCATCAATAATAGTTATGTGTTGTATGATGTGGTTATCCCTTATAGTACGTTTCGTGCCAACACTAAGTACAGCATAAAGAACATCTGTTATATCACAAAGCTTGGCATATTAGTGCCTTCTTGAGTTGCACTGAACACTGTCATGATCCCTGAATACCTAGAGAAAAATACCAAAACCTCGATTGTTGCGAACATATTCACTCAAATCTCGAAGTGTAACATATTCGTACTTGACACATCTAATATTGTACACAACATTTGAGATTTCTTCAATTGGTGTTCGACCAGAGAGGGTCCATTGTAGAGGACTATTGAAAATCTAAAAATCTGGTACAGTCATGTCAACCTTTGCATTACTTATCGAGTAACTGTGATACAGCTCAAGGGTATCTTCCAGAACTGGTATATCCGCATTCCAAATGGTGCATTGCATCTTAGTGCCCTACAAGCAATATTGTCAAACTGCGTAAAATCACAAAACTAAAGGTACCTTTGTTGAATGGAAACATCAAACAAAATATACTAACTTCAGAATCTATGAGTATAATTTTTTGATAGCTTTGATCTCCCGACGTTATTCTGGGATAACCTCTTTCAATCACCATTGCTTGAACTGTCCCGTTGGTCATTCCCTTTTTCACATCCTTAATCATGAACAAATTATCTGTCATAGCTCAGGCCACAACGCTAACCTATAATTGCAAACCTGCATCTTATTAGCTAGAAGATTTTACATTTACACAAGTCAACACTATGGCAGGTTAATATAATTTATCCAAACGTGTATAATATTACAAACACAAGCATTAATGCTCGCAACATTAACTATAAATCCACTACTGATTCAGAAAGCCTACAAAACTTTAAAAGCTTTCTTTTGGTGATATTTATAAACATACTTACACTCAATAGCTACAAGTCCCCTTGTATTGAATTTGAGTGCGCCTCATTTAGTATCTCATGGTAAACTATATTTGTAGTTGATGTTGTAATTCTGTTTCCATCATAAGAACCATTTAGTATAACTTTTATTTTTGATGCTGCTCTGGCACGGGAAAGAGCAACATATAGCTGTCCGTGCGAAAACACCGATTCTGGTAAATTAACACCCACAATATCCAACGTCTGTCCTTGAGCCTTGTTAATCGTCATTGCAAAACATAGCCATATTGGAAATTGACACCCGGTGAATTGCACAGGGTAAAGTTTAGCATTAGTTAGCTGTAGTGAGATACAAGGTATAAATACAATATCGCCTTGATGCTCTCCAACAACTATTTCTGCCATTATAACTTGTTTATGCAATTTCCGGCATATTAGTCGCATTCCATTGCATAATCCCTTGGAAGGATTCAAATTTCGTAACATCATCACCAGGCAATTCTCTTTCAGCACAAGTCTGTGAGTTGGCATTCCAGGAGGACATATTGAATGTATGAAATCAACATATAGGCCTTGATCAGCTGGGTTGACTGTTTTATCAATGCTCATATACACGTACTCTTTTCCTGGAAATCTATTGATCAACAACTCATTTATCTGATCCACCGAATCATTTCTGGGTGTTAGTATTGCGGATTGTGTCATAGATATTGCATCAATAGAATATTAATGTAAATCTGGGAACAAAAAAGTTATGAGCTGCTCCATAGGTGCAATACTTGGGTTAGGTGGAATAATCATTGACGGAGGAATTGTTATTTCATCATTTAAATTGCATGGTTCTTCTCCGTTACCCACCCTCAATAAATAATTGCTAAATGCAGGATCAGTTCTAGCTCTCATGTTTTCCTTCAACGTGAATGTTTTAAGACAAGCTCAGACATATGATCTCACCAAACTAGCATCTATACAATCCTCCTTTGTACCTTTCGGTATAACTGGTAACACTTGTCTAAAATCCCCACCCAGAATTACAACTTTACCGCCAAATAAACTATCAACTTTTGTTATATCTCTCAATAGATTATCTAGTGCCTCGATGATCTGCCTTTTAGCCATTGATGCTTCATCCCATATAATTAACGAACTCGCTCTCAGAAGTTTTGCTAAACTCGTTTGTTTTCCAACATTGCAGGTTAGCTTGCCATCTTTTTCTAGGGGAATCTTAAATCTTGAATGTGCAGTGCGACCGTTAGGCAAAATTGATGCAACAACTCTCGAAGTAGTTGTTGCTAGTACAATACCCTTGGCAGATTTTACAGTAGCAAGTAAAGCACGATATAAGAAGCTCTTACTTGTGCCACCAGGACCATCTATGAAGAAACAAGTACCCTCATTGTTTCTAACAGCCTGTAAGATTTCACCATAAGCTTTTAACTGGTCTGAATTCAGTTTCGACACGCTTAATAAATCCAAATCTGACACATCTATATCCTGTTCATCCAATATTTCTTTGCAAAATCGATCATCTTGAGTTTCATTTACCAACAAATCATCAAGGAAAAAAACCTGTAAAGTCTTTCCCATAAACCCTAAAGCAGACTTCACAAAACGTAATAAACATTGACGTGCTGCAGTTGGTAGCATTCCTTGCTTCCTAACGTTATCCTTTGTGAAAGACTCTTCAAATTTCAAGAAGAGTTCCTTTGGATTTAGTGCAACACAAAACACGAGTATGGTACAGAACAATTGTCTTAGAGAATTAGGCATTTGATAACCACACGATTCTGCTAAGCACTTTTCATTACTTTTATCATCAACAAGCAATCCATGAGCAACTGCCGCTTCTTTAAACGTACCATTTATTTTGCCTCCAACAGTCCTTAGGTAAGAAAATGAGGTTGGACATCGAACGTGGTTCATTAATAATCTCAAATAGTACAACTCACCCTGGGTTGGATTTACAGCTATGATATGACCTATCACATTCTTGTGTTGTTGCTCAGTCCAACATCTTGTTCTCGTGGACCAAATAAATGCTGTTGGGAAATCTTTGTATAAATATTTCCCCTTTTTAGCATTCTTATTATGTTTATTCATATGGAAGAACTGGGTTAGCATTGTTCTTGAGAAGAATTCTGAATCAGCTACACTGTCCAAGTTTGTTGATTTTTTAAAGCCTACAACTTGACAGTTTTCTAGATGCAACTGGAAAGCAATAACCGATGGATGCATGTCGAACAAATTGAAGCTGTAAATCCGCCACATTGTGTAGAGACCCGTATTTTTGGGCCGTATTTTTTTTTGTAAATCTCGTACGGCCCATTGAGATAGACGGTGCAGATATTCAGTGTGACGTATTCGTGGAAGGATATAAGGGTGATTGTGCGAAAGGTGCACGTATGAGGGTGTGGTGCGAGAAGCAGGGGATTCCTCCTCCCCACCTCTTTTATTTCCCAGGGAGAGAATAATACTCCCATTTTTCTCTCCCTCACTCTCTCTCTTCTCCTTTCGGTCCAAAAACTCCCTCATCTCTTCTCTTTTCGATTTCATCTACCTAGGGTGTGATTCCGGACAAGGTCCGAGAATAAAAGTTGCTCTACGGAGTACAGGCTTTCCGAATATCCAAGAAAATTCATGATCGGACCTCGTGGAGCTATGGTTGACTTGGTCAAAGGGTCGGGTTTTGCTCAAAACCCTTGAGGTAGGGAATTCTACCTCTCTTTATATGTTATTTGAGTGCTTCTATGCCTTGTTCGAGTTGGTATTGGTTGTTATTGAGATTGGATCGAAACCTAAAATTTTCTGTCGAAATCGCTTATAAGTTGCTCTCCCTACCGGTAGGAACCTTTCACCTACCAATAGGACGATTGAGAAATTTCCCAATAACCAGCTCAAACGTACAGCAGCAGCTCAAAAGTTGCTCAACGTATTCAACTTGCTCAACGTATTCAACTTTTACCGGTACGAAGATTTCACCTACCGGTAGGTCAACCTGGTCAAGCTGCTCAACATATTCAACTTATACCGGTAGGAGCTTTTCACCTACGGGTAGGTCAAGTTTTCGTTCCAATGTTGGACTTCCTGTTTCCAATTTTCACCTACCGGTAGGTCAACCCGGTCAACCTGCTCAACATATTCAACTTCTACCAGTAGGAGCGTTTCACCTACCGGTAGGTCAAGTTTTCGTTCCAATGTTGGACTTCCTGTTTCCAGTTTCTACCGGCAGGAGCTTTAACCTACCGGTAGGTCAAGTTCTACCGATAGGAGATCGAGCTGCTACCGGTAGGAGATTGAGCTGTTGCAGTATCTTTCAGCTGCTGTCTCATATCTTCCAAATCACATTTTGAAACTTCTCATCGACTCCAATGGGTTTGGTTATGCATTCTTTCAAGTGTTACTTGTTTCACACTAGAGCGGTGTTCGATAGGCATAAATAAACTCGTTGTGTTAAGAAATGAAAAATGGACGTTATTAAACATTGAAATACAAACGATACACTTGAACATTTCTAGGGACCCGATGAGTAGTCTTGCAATCCATTTTCTCTCGACTCGTAGGATTGTTTAGATTCCTTTAGTATATGCTTTACGGACTCCAAGTATAGAAACTAGAAGACCGGGCATCGCAGAGTCTAGACGTGGGCTTAGACGTATGGTGAGGACGTGTGGTGGATTGATATATTGTTTAGAATGCTTGAAGTGAAAATCGATGTTGTGAAACAACTGTTGAGATGATATAATAACTGGTGTCCTCACGACTCGTCAAGTCTTTCAATTCTTTTGGCACCCGTCCTATGAGGTTCAAGTGTAGAAACTAATGGATAGAGTATTGTAGGATTATGTATATATAGGCTTAATACGCTATGTCTGATGCGAATGGGTAAACTAATGAAAATGTATGAACCTGCACATTTGTGGAGCTATGCAAGGGTTAATCAAAGTTTTGTGCTACACTTGACAGAGTGATGATGAAATTGATTATGAAACGATGACGATTATGAAAAATGCGAATGGTGACCCAAGTGGTCGTTATTGAGGGAAAAGACTCGGGGTGACCCTGCACTCGAGGGAACTAGACCCGAGGTGACCCAACTGATTATTGCTATGGAAGGAATAGACTCGGGGTGACCTTGCGCTCGAGAGAAATAGACCCGAGGTGACCCTAGTGACTATTGATGGAAATATTTGATTAAAAGGAAAGATAATGTAATAAAGGGATTTGAAGATGATGACTGTAGACACGAGAAAGATTGTAATATTGTACGAAGAGTAATAAAATGATTTAGAATTGATTGTAGACTAAGGTGGATGGATGTGGGTTCATTGATGTATCTAGTCCGAGGAGTAAACGGTTAGTGACGTTCCGGTAAAGTCTAGAATCCCTTGATCAAATCGTGCAGCTCATTGGTAATCGTTCAAACTTTGGGCGCATCTGTCAATACACACTCATTCATGGTGCATGATTCATCAAATTTACATATAGTTTGAGCATAGAATACTCTACTGGGCACGTGTTTGCTCAACCTACCATTTCAGGTTCATTGCAAGTCATGGTCATGAAGTGCTTGAAGTGCATGCTGGCAATATCAAGTGAAGCTATTTTTGGAGAGTACTTTATATTTTTTGTAAAACAAACCGCTTGTAATGAAACTCCTATTTTGAAAAGTTGTATTTGTAGGCCAGATTGTGGATATTTGGAAACTACATTGTATTTTGGGGTAATGTACGTACGATTGTGAGGACTTTGGCTTTCAAATCGTATTGTTAATTTAAGTTAAAAATCGAGGGCATGACACATTGCCTCTGGAGGTGTGACCCATCTAGCTGTCTGGAATTGGGTGATTTTATCAAGAACTTTATTGTTTCGCTATGCAATGATTTTGAAGACAATTTTGTCATGTCCTTTATAGATATACTTGTACAAGTATTTAACAGCTTTTATAGTTGAGCAAATCTCAACATTCACATGACAATCTAACAGAGCTAATAGATATGGACTATAAAGCACCACCCATCTGTTATCTAAAATTTGGTGGCGCACTCGCACTTGCTTACCATCATTCTTTCGTCGGTAAATTGGATAACCATCTGTTCTAACAGTTGTAGCCTCTGTGAATTTTTTGGGATAATAGTTTTTGCATTTACCATTTTTCATGCAGACGTTACCTGCATTAAGCTTTCCACAAGGACCATGCATCATGCGATTCAACACAGCTGCATAAAGATGTGGATTTTCACTCTCATTAGGTATTTCAGCTGATATAAATTGACCAATATATTCAGGTGTTGTAAGCTTATGGCCTCTTTTTAGGATTAGCAGTAAATGAACATGTGGCAAACCTCTTTTCTGGAACTCAATCACGTAAGTGTATGCTTGAATAGGACCAAATAATTTCTTCTTGATCACCTCATTTTTCATCTGTTCAAATTTGCTCCTAAAGACTCTGGTAACAGGATCAGGCCTATTTTGCACATCTTCATGTGCCTTGAGTTCATTGGAAATCTCTATCCATTTGGGATTACAAGTCATAGTTAAGAATATATCTGGTTTCCCATATCTATCCACTAATGCCATTGCATCCAGATATCTTTTGTGCATGTCCCGCGGCCCCCCTATGAATGATCCAGGAAGGATTATAGGTGCTCCAATTTTGGATCCCCTTGATTCTCCTTGTGCAATGCTATCGATAATTTCTTGGTACAAATCTGCTCTTATTACATCTTGGTGATGTCTGAAGTAATCCAATCTTGAAGTTTCAATTTTTACATACATATCGACAACATATTGTTAGAGGAGTCTACCTGATTCTAAAATTATAGACTCAATTTTTGGACGTATTTGAAACAAATACACATAAAACTCACGAGTTGAAACGGTATTTTGGTTTCGGGAAGTATCCTCATAATCTGCGGATAAAAAGCAACACCAATAAGTATGTGTTTATACAAATCTTGGGGATAAAGACCTTATTAAATTCTAAAACTTACATAGGGATTCTTTATTGAGAAGTTGGTCTAGTGTTGTATATGCATTGGATCTACCTAATGCCTGATCAGCTAACTGAGTAGCACGTTTCTTGGAGCTATTTCTCTTAATGCCACAATGCCATCCTGGCTTTCCATATGGAAATAACAATGGATACTACAGAGGATCATAACATCCATAGTAATACTTGATTGTAACACTATGACCATCATGCTTCTCAACTAATATAGCATGTTCTTTTAGTTATGAATCATCTTCGTTATCCTTCCAGATGAGCGCTACCTGCAATGCGTTGGTGCACCAAAGGTCTTATCATCCACAATTGGATCAGCTTTAAGCCTTATCTCATACGAATCTATATTTGGCGTCATTGCTAGGGATCTGAAGAATTTTGAATATGGATTGGGTTTCAAGATATCTATGAGTTGAGTAATGATGCTTGTATCTAAACCCTTAAGACACTCCAATCTGTGCTCAACTTCTTTGGCAGTGTCATAGACGTACAACTGAAGGTATAAAGGCTTCCCATCTGCAGGGTACAAGCTGTGCATGAAGTGATAGATCTGACCCTGGGCACGAAAAGTATAGATTCCTTGATGGTTTTTGGTGTAACGTGAATCAAGGGTCACACCAAACGACGTGAAAGCAAACATGTTATTGTATGGGTGAATATGACTGCGGAAATCTTTGCATAATTGCGAAGAACCACGATACAGGTCCAGTAGTTTAGCTGAGGTGCGGAAAGGATACACGGAGACTTGACCATTAAAACAGCAGAAAGGAAAGCATTTCGCATCATAGTGTGTGCACCGAGGTACAATTGGCAACACAAATGGTTCAGTTGGCATTGAACGCTTAGAAAGAACTACACGTTGGCCACCCGTGGCTCTTTTTCCTATATTTTTAGAATACAACAAAACCAAATTATTAGGTGTACTGTATAATAATTCCATATTATGGAATGTTACTTGAGTTAGAGTTTGGTAATTATACTTAGCCTTTTTTCAATTGGAACTACCGCACGCGAGCTCGAACCTGATATTATAGCATTCATAGTTAACCAGTTGTCATCTAGTTTGAAGTTGATGATTTCATTCTCAAATGGCTTATATATTCTGTAGTTATACTGTTGTAAATCTAAAGTTAAATTTAGAACTCACCTATCTCATGAACGCTGGCTGTACAATAATAATCAGAGATTTGAGAAACCTCCCGGAGAACACCACCCACGCAAGGTTGCATGCAATCCTCATCTGTTGGCATCATTTCAACTACTGCTCCCTCAATTTCAACTTTTGATCGAGTTGATTTAATCTGCAGATATTGCCTTTACCACAGTATGTACCTTTTTTTGGAATTCGTTTTTACACGACTCCGATCTGGATACTACTAAAGTTGTTTTTTGGTGGCTCCTCTTTTTTTCTAAACTCAATTGTCCACAACTATCATTGAATTTATCTCTATCAGATACTCTAATATTAACAGACATACTTGCACGATCAATAGATAGAAGCTTACACCGTCCATTACGCTTCACCTTGGACATGGTTTTGGGGAAGCATGAAGAAACCTTTCCAATGACACCAACCATAGAACTTTGCATGCCATTCTGATCCGTTGACATTGTTGCATCTGGTATGGTCTCAACTATATCTCCTAAGTTATTTGGGTGGCCAATTTGTGCGGCTGCCATGGAACATACCATTCTCTGGCTTTGATTTTCAAACAAAACTGGAGTGTAAACTGATTATGTTGCTTCTCCGTGATTCTTTTCTTCTTCTTACCGTAATTGTGTGCATTGTTTATTACACCTAGCTTTTTTAGATTTTCGAATTTCAGCATATATGTTAGCTCTTTTCACGTAAGCAAGCCTACATTGTTCATTGCGTTTCTCTCTAGCCTCCTCTGTAAGGTTACTATCCAGTTCTCTACGATGTTGATTTTGCCTATCTTTCGTCTCTTGTGGCAACTCAACATAGGAAATTTGAGGTTTCTTGTTCGCAAGCATGATAACTAACAAAACTAGGTACTGTAAAACGCAACAATATTATTCATGTTTTATGTGTTAGTATTCTATTATTTGGGAATCTCAGAGCAACTACTTAAAACTGTAACTGTATTACCTCTACTAAACAACCAATATTACTCATGCATGACATGCTAAACCAACTAAAAAGATCATTTACTGCACCTAACCTCTCCATATTCTACATCTTAGCTCTCCCAATATATATGGTAGCCGTATATGAAGAACATAACTTAATATCAAGCAGCACCAAAACTAATACTTAGCAGAAATACAACAACTAAGTTTCCCTAATTCATGTCAGTTTTGCTAATGACTAACAAGATACTCTAATAGTTATCCTAATTCTATTCAAGAACGAAATTAACAATTGTGTACCCACGTACCTTGTCGATGCCCGTTAATCTCTAGTGCCAACAAACAGCAGGAACTATTTGGGAGCAAGAAAGAATAAGGGCCTAAAGAATAACCAAGAATTCAACCCATGCTCTTATACTCCTCCCCTTTTTTTAACCCTTTTTTGCTTCTCTATGATTTATTCAAGTGTACTCTGATATCCATTCATAGCAGAGTAATAATCCCAGATACTATTGTACTTGCAATACACATCATCTTGTTCAGGCCTTTATGGCAATCACAAGGTTTTTTTTTTCCTTTCTCTATTATAGTACTTAAGTATCCAATTATTCTGACAACGAAGATTTTAAACTCCACATATACTGAGTAGTATCTGTACTGCAACTGGTAAATACATATATATAAATCTATGTCATAGATTTTATGTCGTACACTTTATGAATGGTAAAATTGGTGCATCGAATGCAACCCTGATGTCCAGCTATGCAAGCGTACAGTATCCCCCAAAACATGAACTCATTACTCATTGCTCTCTCTCCTCGCCTAGATTTTCTCCTGCAGTTCTAACATACCATACAATTACGACATTAATAAAGCAGTTCATCTGGCGGTTATTTCTATCAGCCAAAACACCTTTCTTTCTTCATGAGCGAAACCATTGTTACATCAGTAGGAGATGTTCTACCTCTACACATAAGCACATGTAACTGGCCGCTGTGAAACACCAGCTCAACAGTTCATTTCCGGTCGGAGCGTCGCCCACACAATTCTTACTCAAGTTCTAATTACTTTGCGTTCTATTATTCACACAAAAGTTCTTAATTGGTAATATTTATTCTTTCCAAAAAGTTGGTTAAATTCTTACATAGCATATTTTCCGACTTTATACTACGCATATAACACATCAGGTTCGTTATTACTTTGGCATACATCAAATTTCCAATACTACAAATTAAAATGCACAACGCAATTCAATTTTCCTTACAACTCCAAATCTGGTTTGTAACATCGGCCAACACATAATTATATTTAACGCTGTGCTATCCCAACATGACACAAAATTAATTATGTCTCTATGTTAATTCTCACTCAAATCAGGGTTCTAAGGCACCAACAATCTAACCATGCACCCAAATTCCCACAATTGGTTAGCGTCAACCTGTCCAACATTTGTCGGTAATATATCTATGCGTAAGAACAACACAACAGAATGTCGTGGATCAGATTATTATTTACAAACAGATGATGGAAAGCTTGTGCTTGTTGCATCCTCATTCTCACGCACCCCAAAAAACTACGCTATATTGTCAATTGTGACTTCATAATTTGCTACTCCAACATGTTTAACTTGGGTCCGACTTTTGAATGGCATGTCTGTGACCAATTCAAGCATTGGATGGAAACCCTAATTAATTGTACACCACGGTATATTCAACCTCATCTGAGAGCAATCAATCAACTTGCTCCCCCAACCCAACACTGCGGTACTCTACTGATTCAATCTATGCTAATTACATCAAAGTAGCTATCTTGATGCTCTCTAATTAGTCATTTAACCTGCATTTTAGCACACCATCCCTGCTTGTTTTTAGCTCCTATTAAACTATAATACAATGAGATGCATGTGGTACGTTATTTTCTTTCTTTCACAACAACATTCTTGCCATCCACATAAGCATTTGATCACAAACTATTATTTGGTAAATGAATCCCTGCAGCAAATTTCATCACTATTTCAACAATACATGCTTGCACCTAACCAGGCAACTATCACAATAAAGAGTAGTCAACAAACTTATTATGCCAAGATAGAAGACTTTGTCATAACCATCGATTGGTAATACATAATCCTTGACCACACCTTCGGCAAGGACTACACTTCGTTGTTTGGATTAATTGGTCATCTAATGTTGGACATGTTCATTTTTTATTCTGAAGGGAACTCAGTTCTATATAATTGGAGCACAACTGAACCAGTCAAACATCTAAATGCACCGTCAACCTGGAATTCCAATCAAATGTTGGCCAAGGTCACTGGAGGTAAGTCTCATTAAGTCACATTATTTACAACAACCATTACATAATACACAATTCTTAATTACTTGGTTCATAAATGTGCAGCTAACTTGCTAACAGCATGCACGCCCTATCTATTTCGACAAATCAGCACCGAATATTGATTCTGCAGGAAAATAACTTTGGCCAATTGGTCTGCAATGGTATTCCTTCTTCAATTTAAATAATGCTTAACCAAACCACAAATACTTGGATTGTTATTGACTCCTTTATGTTGCAATTTTGATTCATTCATATAAATGAACTCTTCTTCATTTTGGAACTTTGCCCACCACTCCAAGAGCTAGCATACCTTGAAGGCCTCAACCAATTTACTATCAAAAGCAAAGGACAAGGCTCGAGTTGGGAATCTTTTGTGATTGCTCATAATTTCAGGGAAAATGATACGCTTGTTTTTAGCATGGATGTTGATCTAAATTTGATAGCCATGGTGTTTGATCAAGATGGATGTGAGCGCACATTTTACTGGTATACCAATATTGAGGATGATGCAACATCCTTCAACCAAGAAGTGCAGTAAATGAACGGCTCATTGCTGAGATCCCAGCATCCACAAAATTGTTCTATTCGTAATAGAACACTAAATAAAGCAAACCCTAAGATATTTTAGTTGTTCTGAACATTATTAAACTATTCCTAACCGTAGCAATCCATATGTTCAGGTGTGTATTTATGTACTGTTGTAGTGCTATGAGTGAATTAATATTGTACCTTTATCAACTACTCTAAACACTTCATTACTACAAATTTGCTTTGTTTCATTTTCTTGCTTTCACATCTTTTGGAACAATACGATTGCACTAAGAATGCTTTACAACCTAATTTTCTTCATTGCCTATATTGAATACCAAAACAGCATATATTCAATTTTCTCTCAAATATAATAACTAAACATCAAGAAAAGCTCTATAATAGCACCCTAAACTTACTACCGCTTATATCAAGTTTTTCCTCTCCTTTCATACGACCGATTACAATTGACCTCAGACAATACCAATTTCATCAAAGCACACATGCACCATTCTATTAACCTTTTCATCAATAAAACATACCATTAGAACTTCACTACCTTCAATCACATTGAAGATCCAAAATCGCTTTACTACTCTATCATCACAGGTCTTGTGTCACATAATCTATATGGATATCTATGATCGGCTTGGGAGTATGTCTAATCTTCCTCGTGACGTAGTGTTTAAGTTCAAAAGAGTGAACCTGCGAAAGTTGAACCTAAACGCGTGCGCGATTTAATGCCTTTTTTATAATTGCTTGACTAAAGATAAATAATTATTTCTCTTTAGCCAAGCAATTATAGATTATACAACACAAGACCTAGCCATACAACACAAATGGTGATGCAACTAAACGCGAGATTATTATTTATTTAAGACTAACACAATAGTAATTGTAACACAGAAACAACTAACACCACCTAATTAACTGGCAACCCCTACAACACTGAATCAAACCACGAAGATTGCATACTCAATTATTATCAATTAAACATAACTCAACCATTGGCCAATAAGTAGCACAACCATACAAAACCTAACCAGACATCAATACAACCTAATACATGCGATATAATAAATTCACTAACTATTCTGCACCAAATTTGCTAAATTCTCAGTTGTCTCCTGCACCAGTTCATCACACATGGCGCTCACACTTGGCCCATCCCCTTCATCAACTACACTCTTAACTACACTCTCATCAAGATAATTCATCATAGGTAATTCTTGCGCCTCCACTAGAACTTCTTTCAACACCCGACATCCATCCCTTGTTTCCTGTAATTGGTGCAACACAACGCACAATTCTAGCTTAAGCTTCCAGTAAAGACCCCAAACCAGGCCTTCACTTGTTGCAGTATCAAGCAGCATTTCTTCCTCAGGTAACATTGGTATCCGTGAAACATACCACGGCTGCCTGGTGCTATTCGAGAACCCCCGTCCTTGCATCCTTGATACCTTGTCGAACAACTCACCTCAACCAGGAGATTAAGGAACCAATCTGCTATGAGCTTAATGGGGTTTAAACCCGATCCAAACTTGACTGGACCTATAAATAAACCTAAAATATTAGGTATATCATTACCCTTAACTTCAGCATAATAACTTACTACACACGGTGCAGGTAAGAGATTTCGTTCACCATTGGACCTCGCATGCCAGCCAATGGAAGTACACAAAGGTCACGATTCAATAATCACAACAATATCCTGGACATAACTATAAGATTTTGCAGGTACACCCTAGCAATCAATGCTAAATTTCTGCCTACTCTGCCAATTCAAAACACTCCCTCTACGCATGGTAGTAGACAAGAATGATGGCAAAATCATTCCCATGATGTCATGAGTATCACTATAAGATTTTGCAAGTACACCCATGCATTAAATTCAAGATGTTTTGACACTATTTCCAAACATTCCCTCTCGGCATAGTAGTACACAAGAATGATGGTATAATAATTACCATGATGTCATGAATATCATTATAAGATTTTCTAGGTACATCCGACCATTAAATGCAAAATTTCTTCCAACTCTTCCCAAACATTCCCTCCTAACCCATACCAGCTCTGTTGAGCTATTATCCATCATTGCAATGATTGGCAACACATAGCCAATCCAGGTAGCCACAAACATCAATGTTTCAAAGTAGAATTCAAACTTTGATGCTTGAAATTGGATATTTCAACAGAATTATTGTTCTTTTCCTTAACCAATATATAAGAAACCATGCAAATCCAGAGCTCGGAAGCATGCGTTGTAAGCACATCCAATTAATAAACTAAGGAACAGAGCCGGAGTTGTCAATGTCCAACTGCAACCATGCTAAGGCTGTCAATAACCCAAACGAACAACTTTATGGCTATCGATCACCCTAACACACCAACTAACATTACTAATTGCAGCATCAGGAATTCATTAGTCAACTTCATCGAAAACAATATAAGTAATTACAAAACAAACACTAATGAACTTAGCCATAAATATAGAGCAGAAAATCTTCTCTAGAAAACATTCCCTCTACGCACGGTGGCACACAAGAACGATAGTATACTAATTACCATGATGTCGATTTTCCAAGTACATTCGAGCATTAAATGCAAGATCTCTTCCCACTCTTCATCCAACGTTGCTATGATTGGAAACAAACAGCAAATCCAAGCAGCTACAAACAATAATGTTTCAAAGTACGACTGAAACTCTGATACTTGCAACTTGAAATTTCAAGCAGACTATTATTCTATCCCTTCAACTTGATAAACAACAGAATATTTAACAACAAAAACAAACAGTAATGAACCGAACTAGAAGTCCTTACGGTGGATAATAGCTCAGCAGAAGATCTTCTCTAGATTTTCCCCATCGAATCCACCCAACCTCAGCAAACAGATTTACCCTGCCAAACTGTACTTAACAAACAGATTCTCCTTTGGGACAACGAAACCAATCCAACAGCATCATTACCAAATCACCCCCACCAAATAACCCAAAGCCTAATCCAAAGAAAGGAAAACAGGACATGGAAGGAAAACACGAAAAGTCCGAAAACCCATTAAAGTAAAAAAAAAAAAAAACCACAATCTAGCCACCCCAATCCGCAGGGGCCACCACTCGTAACAAGCCAAATGACCAAAACAACCCTGTATAAAAGCAATCCAACTTCACAACTTCACAAGCACATTAGGGCAATCTCGGCAGTAGTGAAAGTTCATCGCTTACACACACGGACAATGTCAATCCTCCTTTTGTGAGCCCGAGTCGATAAGGGGGAGAACCCAAGCAGCAATTGTTTAATGGGATTGCATCGGAACAAGTACGGAAAAACTTAACGAGAAATTTTTCAGTGCCGGGTGGGTACCACGTCACCCGGCTGCTACATCACCCAGCTGACGTGGTGCCCGAGTGGGCACATCCGAGCCGTCCAAAAATGTATTGGACGGCCCAAATTAAAACACTTTCTCTCCTCTCACCCCCACACTCTCTCTCCAAATCTAAGCCGTCTAAAATTGAAATGGATGAATACACCAAGCGGGCACCACGTGGTACCCGCTCGGCACTGCAAAATTTCTCAACTAAACACACCCTACCCCTTCCTGTGGTATTTGTTTTCATTAATTGGCAGGAATATGATAGGGACAAGTTTATCTTGAGTTCTTTAATTTCAAATTCAAAGTGACTATTAAATCCCCCACAGGAAGGCGTAGGGTGTTTCGACAAAGTAAGTCACTTGATTTTTTTTTTCGTTTTAATTTTAAAAAAAGTTGCATTTGTTATTTTCGCTTTAAATTGTTGTACATTATTGGTTCGTCTCGACAGGAGTAATAAAAAAATAAAAAATTATGATCTTAGCTTAAATTTTTTTGAGGAAATACAAAAATCAACCAAAAAGCTAGATTTTTCAGCTTCATTAAAAAAAATTAAGTTAGTATTTCAATTTTTTAGTTTTTCGATTTCTCACGTCGAGACGAACCAATAATCCACAAGATTTTGAAGCAAAACTAACGAATGCGGAAATAATAAAATTTAACCAAGTGGCTTATTCCAAAACACTTGTTTGTTAATGTCGCCCCCGTTCCTCTTAGCTTTTTGGATTTTTTGGGCATTTTGTCATTATTCAAAAATCGCATTTGTTTGTTTTGCGCCAAACTTTTATGAATTATTAGTTTGTCTTGATGAAAATCCAATATTTATGGTAAAAATCATAATTTCTTACTTTTTCAATTCGTCTCGACAAAACAAAGTAACAAACCATTATTCAGCCATATTTTGACACAAAATTAACAAACGTGAAAAAAATTAAATAAAGACAAAACTCAAAAAGGATTATAAAGGAAAAAAAAAAAAAAACTACTCATTTTATGGTAGTCGACCGGGCACCCGTGCGTCTTAGCATTAGTGGTCTTCATTTCGACCATTGATCAACCCACAATTCTCATTTTCAGATGTCGAACTTTCATCAAATTTTCAACAATTGAAAAGTTTCATCAAATTCTCAAATTTTCAGAAGCCAATGGGTTGGTAACCCAATGACAATTCCTCACATTTTCCATGTGAAAAGTGAGGGTTTGATTCTCGCCAGGAGCACAATGCTTAGTATGGTAGTTGATGCCCTTTGAGTTTGCTCCATCCGTATGTCACCTAGCAGTACCCTTTTTTCATCCCCTTAAAAATAGGCTAGACATCTATTGGGGTGGGAAAAAAAAACAGCCAATACCAAGAAGAAAAACTCAATTTACAAACCCTAGACTGGATTCTCAACCTTTTACATGGCAACATTAATCTTGATCCCAGCGTTCTTTAATTTCAAGTTTCAGTTTGGAATATTGGTGACATATATCATGGGCGGCTCCAGTATACTAGTATTTTATTGAACGGTGACAAAAATACCTTATATATGTAAATGACGAAAAACTCGAGGCAGAAAATAAAGTCTTAACTTTTTTTAACGGCGAAAGAGAAGTTCATTAATCATTGAAAACAAATTACAATGCTTAAAGAGACCCAAAGCAGATCAGCATCACAAACAGGGCGCAAGTATCTTGACTATGTTGACACCCTCACATCCCGACAATCACATACTAACAAGGGAAAATGTATATAGAAATTCCTCCTTTTTCTCGCTCATGACCAATCTATTTTTTAGGTTCCCAAATTTATTGGGGAACTTATTTTGGTTTTTTGGGCTATATTATTTAGTTGCCCAAATTTAATTGGACTTTCAAATAGTGTAGAACTTTACTACCACCGGTTCACCACACATCCACAAGCACTTATGTATACCATGTACACACGCAAACACTTAAAACACACACATCACATTTTTTATTTTGGGTAATTCACACACATCACATTGAGAACGCAAAAAACATAATCACACTCACATTGTGGGTGGATATGCACTGAAAGTGTTTGTGTATGTTTGTGTACAGAAAGATATGTGTTTCGTCAATAAAATAGTTAACACAAAAGAGCTCGGCTTTTTGGAGCTTACATAAAACTTTATTTATTTTAACTCTGCGCGAGTGATCTAGTGCCAACGATTACTGCAACTTGCGAGCCTATCTTTAATTCCATACTACTTTTAAATGTACGAAGGTGTTTTCTACTCTTTTCCTCCCAAAAATGTCCATTGCACTTGCAATTAATCTCTGCCCCACCCCACACCTCTTCCCAACTGAAACAGTGCAACACTCCAACGAATCACCCCACACCTCTTCCCAATCGATACAGTGCAACACAAAAAATGAATATATACAAAACAACAACCGCCTCCCCTGGCCTCCCAAAAAAGCTTTACAGCCTCCCTCCGTCAGAGTGTTCTCCTTAACCGCTTAACTCCGCCAACCGACAACCAAGGCTCCAACTACAACAACATACCGGACCGAACTCAAGTGCATTCCAACAAAAGACCAAGACCGGTAACGCATGCATTAAACTTACCTCCTTGCACTTGATTGCAAACACTCTCCCTTCCAAAGACTCCGTCCACCAATGTCGACACCTCTGTAGACCATAATCCCGCACACAAACTGTTTGACAAAATGTACCTTCGAGTTCTTGGTAAGGCATGTATTCAACTTCCCTCCCTGCCTTTGATTTATATTGGCCTGTGGCTACTTGTGTTTTTATTTGTTTTGGAAGATTTTGCGGCCTATTTTCAGTTAGAAGTCAGAACTCATGTTTCTTGGTTCTGCTTAAGATATGGTTGGCTTAATAGTTAAATTGGCTCCGACTCTTTGTAGACCATAAATTCGCACACCAATTGTTTGCCAAAATGTGCCTTTGAGCTCTTTTGGTTTAGAGATGATTTGGTGCGGACAAGAGGAAGATGTCGAACATAACAGGAGCAATTTAACAATAACAGTCGAAGTTGGGATGCTACGGTAAAAGTAAGGTGAAAGGATACTCTAAGACTTTACTTGAAGCATCTAAATAAAAAAATAAAAACCCCTTTCCGCAAAGCCCAGCCCCAAACGGCCCATTTGTGAACAGCACTTCCCCTCCAATGACTCCTTAAAACAGCAAAAAGGGAAGAAATAGTTGAAAACAAAGCAGGTCTTTAGAAGACTACAAATCCCATAAAAATAAACTACTCTGCATTATATGTTCAAGACACTGTCCATTGAATTTCTATCACATACGGCTGATTAATTGTATGTCGAAAACTTCTAACTCATAAGTGAGAAAATTAAGTCAAAGATACAAAAAAATAAGTTTGTTTCGAACTTCTACCTTTGCACGAACCACCGCGAAAACATTACCGACTATGAGTTTATGCTATGGAGATGCGGCGGTATTAGTTTTTCCTTTCCAATTAATTTTAGAAAAAACAACATATGATCCCTTGTCATTTAGTACTCCATAGATGATGGCATGGCGTTTGATTTTTCCCGTTCTTGTTCTTTGTTAATTAATAAAGAAATGGACGAGATACAAGGTTTGGATTGCCTTGGCCAAGATGAAATCAGTCGGCGCCACATTCGTCAAAGGCAGAGATATGCCAGGTTTACACCAACACAAAGAGCAGAATATATTCAGAAGACAATGCAAAATAGAAAGAGGAAATGCAATGCACATTATACTTCTCCAAACACAAATCATGGTTGTGAACTCTCAGATGGGCAAACACAAAATCCATCACCACATTTCCCTCTGGAGGACAACCTAATGCATTTCGAAACAATCGGTTAGTACTTTAGAACAAGTTAATTGATTGAAACACCTTAATAGTATATATACTTTCCACAAATACCATACCCTTTATTTGTGAATATGCCATTCATAGGACAACGACTGCGGGAAGTCCATCTTTCGCAACCACATTATCATTTCCAAATGGAGCATGGAGGCTTTTCCCTGGCAACTGGAAACGATGCATCTTTTCGTATCTAATCGGCACGACGACATCTAAACCGATATACTCCCATGCAAACATTGCTAATAACAAGGAAAAAGGAAAGCCCCCTTCTGCACCCCCATCTCCTCTCTCCCACTCTCTCAATCATTGGATTCCTCCTAGCTTCATACGTAACGATTTAACTTCTTCAAATTAAGGGCAGACATTAATCATCATGCAATCCTGGTAACATGAATGATGGTATGCTCTCTCAAATACATTCTTTTATGGGCTTTTACAGGTGCAACGTCATCGGATGGAATCCGACAAATAAGTAGTTCACTCACTAATGTTTTAGTTTCCTGAAACAGTTTGCCTTGATGGATGATGAATGTCTGAAGATAGAGGTTTAGAAATTGGTGGAGGGTGACATTTAGAGATGGAGTTATTACTTGGGACCACAGGGACTATGAGTTCTCTTCTCGAATACAGGTCATACTTCGTGTATCAAGCACATTGTTTTATGAGTGCTGCTATACGTACCGACCAAAACGTAGGGAAATCGTACCGACGGCCGCGTTGGGCCGTCTCCGGCCACTGGACAGCCGATCCAAGCCATCCAAAAATTCTAAAAAAAAAAACGAGGGGCCCTATGCGGGAATCAACGGCATTCGATGTGTGTAGGGTGCTTGATCTAAACACTCTTTTTTTTTTTTAGAATTTTTGGACAGTTCGGATCGGCCGTCCAGTGGCCAGAGACGGCCCGGCTCGACCGTCGATATGATTTCCCTACGTTTTTGGTCGGTACGTATAGGATTTTCGTTGTTTTATTTTCTAAATTTTGTCAATGCTTTGTGAAGTAGAGAGATGTGACAGATGTGACAGAAACCAATTTCACATGTACAAGGTACAAAGCCTTTTATGTAATCTTTATTTTTTCAAAAGTGGTGTAAGTTGTCTTTGGGTTTTGCATTCTTCGAAACCATTTTCCCACTGATTTGGCATATTGTCATTAAAAGAATAGTTTCCCTTCATCTCCAAATCATTCTATACGCCCTACATCTCCTATAGAAAATCCACGTGAAGTTGTACTTGTCCTTTTGAGTTTAGCAGAGGGCTAACTGATAGGGAAAAATTATTCAATGCCCCCAGCCAACCCATGCCATGTGGTGCCCCGCACTCCTTCACCACCACTTATTGATGTGAGATCCATGACTAAGTATATGGACCTCACACCGAGATGTACGAGGGAAGGGCCATGTCACTGAATAATCTCTCATGTGTCACCTCCACATCTTATTGACTATTATTAGTACACAATCCTTGCAGTTCTTGTATTCAACTCATTGCAATGCTTCAGGTTACACATTTTATATCCTGCAATCTCGGCTTTTGCGATCTGTTGTCTAGGACTCCAGGATGCTTTCTGGAGTATTGATACAAGAGACTATATATGTATGCTTTTCGGCAACCTATTCTTGTTTTAGGTGATTCTTAGGACCTACATAATTTTGTATCCCTTCGTTAAATTTTATCATTAAATTTTATCCCTACATTATACTTACCAAATGAATGGATTAGAAAACCTTGCCAAAAATTATGAACTCCTAATAATAATTAATAAAAGTACTGTATCTTATAGACCGTGTTATGAGGGAATAGCATGTATCATTCTTTACGGTTTGTATTTGATAACCATGTCTCTTTTATCTCATGCTTTCATATATCCTCCTTCAAAAACTAATGAAGAATGCCAAGGAGGCTGAGAAAATAAAGAAAAAGAATAATAATGCCAATAGAGATTCTTGAATTGGACATATGTAGATATAGGCGACAACACCAGTGAAATTGGATGTTGGTTGATCAAGCCTTATGTCTACTTCATTATACGGCACGACTTGAAGCTACTTGTTCCAAGATTCAAAGAGGATGATTTTTGTACGTAGCCAATAAAAAATGAGGAATAAGCAGTTCAATGGATGCATGCTGTGGCCTTGAGATTTATGTGCATTATTCTTACAAGCACATTTACTCATGAACTTGGTTACAAACAAATGTAGAGAATTAGATTCTGGATGAGCTTTGAAGTTAATTTTTCATTTTTTCCTCCACAAGGTTCGGCTTACCATTTAACTGATCGCCCGTATATATTGAACGAAGAGTGTCTTAACAAGAGTTCTTGCATGGCGCGCAAGACACCCAAGACCCATTGTGTTTTATTGAAGGCTTTAATGGTGCTATGAGCCTACATATCACATTCCATCCTTCCGTATCATATTTTGTAGATTGTGGTAGAATACTTTCAATTTGTCGTATGCTGTAATGTTAAATAACATGTAGAAAACATGGTTGAGTAGTAGATGTTGGAAATTTATTATTTTAATATTAAATTTCTGTACATTTTGTGGTTCTAGACTTTTACAAGTCTTGTGTATATCTGCGTGAGAGGCTCTTATCTTAGCGGTTATTTAGAAAAATCTAGCAAATCTAGAAGAATCTAAGATTATATCTTGCAAATCTAGATAAAATCTTTCATTTCTATCTATATCTTTCATATCTTCCAAATCTAGAGCATATCTATCCATATCCAAGTGAGATTTGGTCATTAATGAAAAGATTTGATTTGGATTCTCTCTTGCCTATGTAAGGCTTGCTTGAGTGAAGCAATCCATGCTAAGAAAGCCAAGAGCAATTCTAAGACTTCTCCGAAACACTTAGCCTTCCATACTCAATTCTCCCTTCCATCTTCGTTCTCTAAAAACTAGTCGGTGTAAGAGTCTTGGGCAAAGTGTAAGGGTGTTTTATTTGTGGAGTTTTGGGTTCTCCTACTTGTGCAGAGTAGGTCTGAACCATACGATAAATTATCGGGCTGTTATATCCTGGAGGGGACAAGTCAGAGATTTTCTACTGCATCGGTTTGTTACCGTAGAGGGCTTGAATCTCCTTAAAGAGAGCGAGATTCCGCGACTCAGCCTGTTAATTTGTCCATTGTAATATTTATTTTGGTGTGAATCTTTGTAATATCACCAACAATTTTAAGGAAATTCAAGAATGGACCAAACAGCTGAGAAGCCCAATGAAAATATCGAAGATCTCAACAAGCCCTTCAAGTTCAAGGGAGCTCACTTCAAGTGATGGAAAGGCAAGGTGCTCTTCTATCTCAGTCTCCTCAAGGTGGCCTACATCCTAACAGAGAAGGATCCCAACAAAGTTTCTACTGATGGGATGATTGATGATGAAAAATATGCTCATCTTGAACAAGTTGAGCAGTATAATGCAGATGAGTATAATTGTCGTTATTATCTTTTAAATTGCCTTGCAGATCAATTTTATGATTATTATGATACTACTTACTCCATTGCAAAGAAAATTTAGAAAGCCTTGCAGAGCAAATATGATACTGAGGAGGCAGGTGCGAAGAAATATGCAGCTAGCCATTTTTTCCGCTATCAGATGATAGATGGTAAATCTGTTGTGGAGCAAGTGCAAGATATCCAAATGATTGTGGCGGAGGTCCGGTCTGAAGGCATCAAAATTGGGGACAATCTTGTGGTGGCAGGCATCATTGACAAATTACCACCTTTGTGGAGGGAGTTCCAGAAATCAATGCGCCACAAGCAAAAAGAGATGTCCCTGGAGACTTTGATTACCCGCATCCGAGTGGAGAGGAGGCTAGAGGCCAAGATGCACTTATGACTCACGAAGGTAATGGACATTCCACCACTAAGGTAAATTTAGTTTCCGCAAAAAATAACTTACCCATAGGTCAGTTTCCAAAGAATGCTTATTTAAAGCCAAATAAGAAAAACTTCAAAAATAAGGGTAAATCTCGCAGTGAAATGCAAATGAGAAAAAATAATTGGAACCAAGGACCCCCTTCACATGCACAACAAACTGGATGGTGCTTTGTCTATGGCAAGAGTGGGCATATTGCTCGATTTTGCAAGTTTCGAAAAACACAGAATGCTCACAGGCTAATGTTGTCGAGGAGCCTTTTCTGGCTATGATAATAGACATATATATGGTTCAATGTGTGGAAGGATGGTGGGCAGACTCTGGTGCCAACAGGCATGTCTGCTATGATAAAAATTGGTTCAAAACTTATACTCCCTTTGCAGAAGAAAAAATTGTGATGCTTGGTGACTCTAGTACTACCAAGGTGCTTGGGAGTGGCGAGGTTGATTTGAAGTTTACCTCTGGACATGTACTGACTCTGAACGATGTGCTTTACACACCGTCCATGAGGAAGAATTTGATGTCCAATTATCTACTCAACAAATCTGGCTTTAAGCAGACTATGGAATCTGATCAGTTTGTAATTACTAAAAAAGGAGTGTTTTGTGGGTAAGGGATATGCATGTGATGGAATGTTCAAACTTAACATTGAGAAAAATAAACCAACTACTGTTTCTGTTTACATGCTGTCTTCTTTAAATTTCTGGCATGCTAGACTATGTCATGTAAACAGTAAATATGTAGGAATCATGAGTAACTTAGGATTAATTCCTAGACTGAAAAAAAATGTGAAACATGCAGTAAAGCAAAAACCACAAGGAGGCCTCATAAAAGTGTTCAAAGAAATACCAAATTGTTAGAACTAATCCATACGGATTTATGTGAGTTTGAAGGAATTTTAACTCGTGGAGGAAATAGATATTTTATCACTTTTATTGATGACTATTCAAAATAAACTTATGTATATTGTGTGAAATATAAAAGTGATGCACTTGACAAATTTAAAGAATTCCTCCAAGAAGTTGAAAATCAATTCGGTAGAAAGATTAAAAGAATTAAAAGTGATAGAGGCCGTGAGTATGAATCTTTTCGATTTAACTCTTTTGTTCAGTCCTTGGGAATTATCCATGAAGTTACTCCACAGTATTCGCCTGAGTCTAATGGTGTGGCTGAAAGAAAAAATAGAACATTAATTGACTTGACCAATGCCATGCTTATTGAAGCAAGCGCTCCCTCAAATCTCTAGGAGAAGCAGTTTTAACGGCTTGTCATGTGATAAATAGAGTGCCACACAAAAAGACTAAACTTACGCCTTTTGAGTTGTGGAAAGGTCATAAGCCAAATTTGGGATATTTGAGAGTTTGGGGTTGTTTGGCCTTTGTGAGGCTTTCAGATCCTAACAGACCCAAACTGGGTGTTAGAGCTACCACTTGTGCTTTTCTTGGATATGCAAAAAACAATACAGCCTATAAATTTTTTGATATGGAAAATAAAATTATTTTTGAATCAGGTGATGCAATTTTTCATGAAGAAAAATTCCCTTTTAAACTTAAAAATGGTGGGGGTCAAGAATCTAGAGAATTGGTTTTGTCTGAGCCTAGTTCTTCTACTTCTAGTTTACAAAATCAAGAGAATTTTGAATTTGAACCAAGAAGGAGTAAAAGAGCTAGAGTTGAAAAAGATTTTGGCCCTGACTTTCTTGTTTTTAATGTGGAGGATACTCTACTTAATTTACAAGAGGCTTTGACATCACCTGATTTTGTCTTTTGAAAAGAGGCTGTTAATGATGAGATGGAATCACTAATGTCCAGTAAAACTTGGAAATTAGTCGATTTACCACCGGGTTTTAAAACTATTGGGTGTAAATGGGTCCTACGTAAAAAGCTTAAACCGGATGGCTCTATTGATAAATATAAAGCAAGACTTGTTGCAAAAGGTTTTAAGCAACAAGCTGATCTTGACTTTTTTGATACATTTTCACCGGTTACTAGAGTAGCATCCATTAGATTGTTAATTGCAGTCGCTACAATTCATGATTTAACAATTCATCAAATGGATGTGAAAACAGCCTTTTTAAATGGGGACCTAGATGAGGAAATTTACATGGATCAACCCGAGGGCTTTGTGGAGCCTGGCCAAGAAAGCAAAGTGTGTAAGTTGACTAAAACCCTATATGGCTTAAAGCAGGCGCCTAAATAGTGGCATGAGAAAATTGATTCATGCATGATTGAAAATGGTTATAATGATGAGATGGAATCACTAATGTCCAATAAAACTTGGAAATTAGTCGATTTACCACCGGGTTGTAAAACTATTGGTTGTAAATGGGTCCTACGTAAAAAGCTTAAACCGGATGGCTCTATTGATAAATATAAAGCAAGACTTGTTGCAAAAGGTTTTAAGCAACAAGCTGATCTTGACTTTTTTGATACATTTTCACCGGTTACTAGAGTAGCATCCATTAGATTGTTAATTGCAGTCGCTGCAATTCATGATTTAAAAATTCATCAAATGAATGTGAAAACAGCCTTTTTAAATGGGGACCTAGATGAGGAAATTTACATGGATCAACCCGAGGGCTTTGTGGAGCCTGGCCAAGAAAGCAAAGTTTGTAAGTTGACTAAATCCCTATATGGCTTAAAGCAGGCACCTAAATAGTGGCATGAGAAAATTGATTCGTGCATGATTGAAAATGGTTATAAGATAAATGAGTGTGATAAGTGCATCTATTATAAATCTTGTGAAAATTCACATGTTATTATTAGCCTATATGTTGATGATTTACTGATCTTTGGCTCTAATGTGCATATTATTAATGAGACTAAAAATATGCTTAGTAGCCATTTTGATATGAAAGATCTTGGTGAGGCTAACGTAATTTTGGGGATGAAAATTACAAAAATATGTGATGGTATTTTTCTCGATCAGTTGCACTATATTGAGAAAATTTTGAAAAAATACCATTTTGATAATTGCAAGCATGTTCTTACTCCTTTTGATCCTCATACGCATTTATTTCCTGTTAAAAATGACAAGGATATTGTTGATTAAAAAGGATATGCTAGCATAATAGGGAGTTTACGTTATGCTATCGATTGTACTCGACCTGACATTGCTTATGCAGTAGGAGTACTGAGCAGGTATACTAGCAAGCCGAGTAGAGAACACTGGCTAGCCATTGAGCGAATAATGAGATATTTATCTGGTACCAAAAATTATGGCTTGTTTTACAAAAAATATCCTGCAGTACTTGAAGCTTATAGTGATGCCGATTGGAATACTTTGTCAGGTGATTCACTCTCTACCACAGGATATATTTTTAATTTGGGTGGTGGTGCTATATACTAGAAATCGAAAAAGCAATCTATTATTGCTAATTCTACTATGGAGGCTGAGCTAATAGCATTACCATCAGCAAGTGAGGAGGCTAATTGGGTGAGAGATTTATTAAATGAAATCCCATTTTGGGAAAAACCAATTCCTCCCAAAAACCAATTCCTCCCGTGTTAATTCATTATGACAGCACCGCTGCAATTGGTAGAGTACAAAACCGTTATTACAACGGTAAATCCAGACCTATCAGAAGAAAACATAGTACTGTGAGATCTTATTTGTGTAATGGCATCATAAATGTGACTTATGTGAGGTCATGTGATAATCTTGCAGATCCATTAACCAAGGCCTTGGCAAGAGAAAGAGTCTGGAATATATCGAGGGGGATGGGGCTAAATCCATTAAATTCATGAGCCACGTATGAGGATACCCAACCCAGGGACCAGAGATCCTGTAGTTGGGTTCAATGGGAAGAACGAATCATATCGTGGTCGTTTAAAAATGCACTAAAATGTTTGATTAAGTCCATCCCTATGGTGTGAGTGCATTTATCTTGTAATGTTGTGGAGGTTGAGTTTTTTAAGAAACTCTTAATGAAAATTTTGTAGCTCTTATGAGTGGGTTGTTAGAATTACAGGAGCACCCTTGACAGATTTCATCTATGTGAGCGTGGAGGTGGGGCCACTTCCTATGAGAATTAGGCTTTGTTCTCAAAGACGCTCATGAAAACTGGGATTAGCACAAGGCCATAATGTGCTGGCTATTAAAACTCATGTCAATACCTGGATTATTATGAGTGGGCAGTATTTATTATTTCCCCTAAGCAATCATAGTTCAAGTCGGAGACCACTATTGACTCTGGAGTAGAGATTACTGTTTTCACTAAGTGAAGGTTCAATGCAGAGCACACCTTCATGATGCATAATATCCCTCTTTGCCCAGGAGTCTCATTTAATATTAAAATAGGTGGGGGAATGTTGGAAATTTATTATTTTAATATTAAATTTCTGTACATATTGTGGTGCTAGACTTTTGCAAGTCATGTGTATATCTGCGTGAGAGACTCTTATCTTAGCGGTTATTTAGAAAAATCTAGCAAATCTAGAAGAATCTAGGAGTATATCTTGCAAATCTATCCATATCTAGCAAATCTAGATAAAATCTAGATTATATCTTTCATATCTTCCAAATCTAGAGCATATCTATCCATATCCAAGTGTGATTTGGTCATTAATGAAAAGATTTGATTTGGATTCTCTCTTGCCTATATAAGGCTTGCTTGAGTGAAGCAATTCAAGCTAAGAAAGCCAAGAGCAATTCTAAGACTTCTCCAAAACACTTAGCCTTCCATACTCAATTCTCCCTTCCATCTTCGTTCTCTAAAAACTAGTCGGTGTGAGAGTCTTGGGCAAAGTGTAAGGGTGTTTTATTTGTGGAGCTTTGGGTTCTCCTACTTGTGCAGAGTAGGTCCGAACCATATGATAAATTATCGGGCTGTTATATCCTGGAGGGAAGTCAGAGATTTTCTACTGCATCGGTTTGTTACTGTAGAGGTCTTGAATCTCCTTAAAGAGAGCGAGATTTCCGTGACTCAGCCTGCTAATTTGTCCATTGTAATATTTATTTTGGTGTGAATCTGTGTAATATCACCAACAGTAGATAGTTCATTTCTTAACGAGGTGCTTGTTTTTTGAAGGAAATTTTTCTGGAGATCTTCACGTGCGGAAGAATTGCACGGAGAAAATAATTGGAGTGGAAATTGCAAAATTGCAATGCTACTGCATTTTGTTGTTTGGACCGAAAAAATAGATGAGTTCTGTCATCGAATCTAAGTGCATGGACTCCATGGATGTAAAAAGTGGGGGCCCAATGATCATCTCAAATATGTCCTCTCTCTTTTTATCAGCAAAAAAAATTTCATTAACTCATAACCCAAAGTACAAAAATAATAGGGGCTTGGGTACACCGGCCTGACCATTCAAGACCCTCTTCTCCTAACCACACGGAGGAAACTGATTTAGACCCATCAGGCTTAGCCCATTTCAAATATGTACTTGTAACTGCCATTTGGATTCGACATGGAATAAAACGTATTCTTGGACCATATCTTGGTTCTGCTTAAGATATGGTCGGCGATAAAACGTATTCTTCTTAAGTTAGACTTCTAAATGTTTTGGTACATGAGTCATTTTAGCTCTGACAATACAATTTTGATATTGTTTTGTGGAAAGATAGTTCAAATTTTTAGACATAATAAGTTGCAATTGCTTTACACCACATGTGCCTCCCACGTGCATCGCACGTGTTGCTATACTAGTTGTTAAAAAAGAACGATTCCACTAAAGTGGATAGAAATTTTTAGTGCATTTTTTGATCGACGGAGTTCAAGCCCCCTCATATTACGGTGGAGCCGCCCCTAGGTGAAATGGTGATTAGCGTGGGTGGGGAAATGAAGGTGGTAATTTGACGTTTAACTTGTTTTGCTTTTCAACAGTAGTAATGCTTCTCCTAAATTAAGCTAATGCTATTTTTTAGGATCTTCTCAGAATTTTGATTACAGTTGCATAAGGTTTTTTGAGTTGACAATTTGTTCCGACGAGATAAATTTTGGAAGTATAAAATAATGTCCATGTCCAAAGACAAGAAAAAAAATACTAAAAAATGATATATTTTAAAAAAATACAATTTCCTGCTTTTCAGATGTTTCTAACTTCAATTGAATAGTTTATATTTTTTCAATTTCTTTTATCGATTAATTAATCTTAAATATTTTCACGAAAAATTACACACACAAAAAAAAAATCCAAATATTGCACATGCCACTTGAGAATTATTGATTTAAGCATAACACCCAACCGTTGCCCCTATTGATGCAAACCAATTCAAGGGTTCATAAGAGAGATAAATCCCAAAATGGGATACAATGAGCAAAAGCTCTCTATATTCTTTTATTAATACATCAAAAAAAAACTAACTAATGAGGGCACAATACACCTATATATAGACTCATAACCCTACACACACTAAAGACACTAAAATGACAACAATACCTCTAAATCCTACTGCATCATACACCCCCTCTAAAGAAAACAACTTGTCCTCAAGTTGGACACAAGACACAAGACAACTAAATAAAGAAAACATAGAACTATAAAACTATTTATTATGCAGCTCTGAAGTAGCATGTGGCTGCATTTCCTTAATTCATGTCACCCTCATGCAATAACCCATCTTCAATATGAGCTTTCGTTTGTGTACATCCACCGCGTCCTTGCTTATGTGCCAAGAAATCATCCATTTGTCATACCTCTTAAGGCTCAACATAGTTGACTACACTTGGTTCCAAAACGTCACAAGAATCATCAACCTTCGCATAGAGAAAATTCAACTTCACCACATGTCCAAGATCATACCCAAGACTTTCTCGAGTGAACACCATTCCCAAAAGATCTTCAAGATGTCCCAAGTCATTTCTTCTCTCTCTCGGTCACTTTAGAAGTTGCTCGAGCACCACAACATCACAAACTTGCACATCTTAAACCAAAGACAATCTGAGAGACATGTTTGGAGAACAATCATCAAATTTTGGCTCTATGAAGTGCTCTAGACCCACTGGGACTAAGACTTCGAAAGCAATCTCATTTGTCTTGGGTAGCACTAAGGCTGTTAATTGGCCCGAAAAAATCGATCAATCTGTTCGGTCTTAGGTCGGTCCAGGGGAGTTTTTTGGTGGTTCGAGGTGGACCAAACCAAACCGAACCAAGGTCGGTTCAGTCTCAGTTTTCTGAAAATCTATACGGACCGACCCAACCCGAATGCGGACCGACCCGACCTGAATGCGGACCGAACCGATGTCAGACCGAACCGACCGAACCATATATATTATATATATTTATATAAATCGTTTTAATCTTGACCGTCAATCAATTTGGTGTTTTAATTTACACCATCCACTCCCAAATTATACATTTCCCTATAGCTAGCATAAAACTTAATTTGAGTTGATTAATATCAGTTTGACAATTGAAGTTCTTATTTGAAGAATTTATTCACTTTGATATTTGAAAAAGATCGACTAAGCAATTTGGTAAATTTTTTCTTTAAAATTTGGAATATATAAATTGAGGCCCATTACTTTAGTTTTAGTGGTAGACAAACTTTTGGAGTAATTGATAAAAAAAAAAAAGAAAAAGAGAAGGAGATTTACAGTAAAGGTTCTTTATGTTGGAATTAGAATCAATTAGGATCCTGAGATTTATCAATAACGGATCATGAGATTTATTTCGGCCCACTTATTTTGGCCTTTTATTCCGTATTTCCTTATTCTGTGACTTATGTTGGTAGTATAAATACATATGGCTAATCCTACTTTAGGGTAAGTCAATTATACAGAAAACCCAAAATCCTTCTTGGTATCAGAGCCTCCCTCCTCCTCATCCCTCATCCCTCATCTACACGTGACCTATCAATAACCAAAAGTAGTTCAGGCAATCAAATCTACTGCCCCCCTCAAGGGGGTTCCCCACGTGACCTATCAATAACCAAAAGTAGTTCAGGCAATCAAATCTACTGCCCCCCTCAAGGGGGTTCCCCAACCCTTTCGAGGCTGCCACAGCTTCTGTAATCAGCCCTCAGCCTCTGCAATTGGTTCTCTCCTCGCTCAACCCTGTTTTGTTTCTCTCTCCTGATCTAATCTTCTTTCTTGGTTGTTCTCCGGTCTGTTGATGTGGTGAGCAACTTTTTGTGTTAACTTTATCAGTTTTGGCTACCAGTGTGTTCGGTAGCATTGTTTGTGGTTCGACCGAATCTCCAGCCGTTGTGTTTATCCATCTCTCTTTGTTTGTGTTTTATTACACAATATGACTGAACCAAGTAACAAAGGTGCAATTACGGTACCCAAATCAGATTTTTCTCTCTCTCAACATATACCTACTCATCGTGTTACTAGTGTATTGTTGAATGGAAAAAATTTTGCCGCGTGGAGTCGATCTTTCCAGCTCTTTGTTGGGGGAATAGGAAAATCTAACTAGCTTCTCGAAACTGAAAAGCAACCACCAGCTGATGACCCCAAGTGTGCTCAGTGGGATATGGAGAATTGCACTATCTTGGGTTGGTTTTTCAATTCTATGGAGGAAAGTATCTATAATATGTTTATGTATTATGATACTGCTCCTACTTTATAGAATGCTCTCACACAGATGTATGCCCATGCTCATAATGATGCCCGTATTTTTGAGTTATACCAAGATATTTCTCATGCTTCTTAGGAAACCTTGGGTTTGTCTGTTGCAGAATATTTTGGCTATTTACAGTCTCGGTGGACTGAGTTGGCTCAATATGAACCTTTGAGTGAGTTTCCTATTGAGGTAGCCTCTATTGTGGTTAAACGACAATCCCGACAGCATACATATCAATTTTTGATGGGCTTGAAATCTGAATTTGATCCTTTTCGTATTCATATTTTGAATACTTCACCCATGCCTTCCTTATATGAAGCCTTTGCTACTATTGACGGTGAGGAACGACGTCGTCGCCTGGTTCTACATTCTCTTCCATCCATCTCTGAGTCTCCTTCCATGACTGATCAAATGGCTCTTGCGACTAGTTCTGGCCCTCGTCCACCGCCTCGAAAAATTGTTTGTTATCATTGTAATGAAACTGGGCATACCAAGGCCCGCTGCTTCAAGCTCCATCCTGGGTTGAATCAACACTTTGTTAGGAACCGTCCTTCTGGTTCCAATTCTTCACGCACTGCTACAATTGCAGAGCATGTTAGAAGTTCTAGAACTTATGCACCATCTGACTTTAGCCGTCTCCAATCTCAGATTGGTCAGCTTCAGGAGCAGCTTGGCTCTCTCACTACACGTGCTCAGGGCATATTGCCCATGCCTACCGCAACCCTTGCTACAGGTACTCCTACTGCCTTTCACGTTCGATCTGAGAAACCTATTTGGGTTCTGGATTCTGGAGCTAATGATTATATGACCGGTGAGTTGTCTTTTTTCTCTTCCTCCCATGCCCTTACTCATGATGAAACAGTTTGTCTTGCTGATGGGTCCACCTCTTCTATCCGCCATAAGGGTGATGTTTTGCTATCTCCTGATATTTCCTTATCCTCTGTTCTTCATGTACCTAATTTTGCATTTAACCTCTTATCTGTTAGTTGCCTAACAAAAAATCTTCATTGTGCTGTCATTTTCTTACCCACTCATTGTCTTTTTACAGGACCTGAGTTCGAAGAGGATTTTTGGTAGGGGATATGAGCGCGATGGGCTGTACTACTTTGGGGAGCCTCCGTCATCAGCTTCTCCTATATCTAGTCTTCAAGCTTCTGTTTTGCCCAAGTCCAGTTCTTATGTGTTTTCCTTCAAAACTTTGAGTCTGTGGCATGCTCGTTTAGGACATGCGAATTTTCAGTATTTGTGTTTGTTATTTCCAGCATTAATAAAAGCTTGTAAGGATCATAAGTTTCAATGTGTGGTATGCAAACTTTCTAAACATACCCGCACCAGTTATATTCCTCGAATGCATCGTGCTCCTAGCTGTTTTGATCTTATTCATACTGATGTATGGGGCCCTTCTCCTGCTATTGCTTTCTCTGGACATTGTTATTATGTGACTTTTATTGATGATTATACTAGATGTACTTGGGTCTACTTGTTAAAACGCAAGTCTGATGTGTCGACTCTCCTTACCTAGTTTCTCAAAATGATCAAAACTCAATATAGCACTGTTGTTCGCAATATACGATCGGATAATGGTGGTGAGTACATTTGTAATGGCTTTCGTTCCCAACTTAATCAGCAAGGTATCCTGCAACAACTCACGTGCCCTTACACTTACGAACAAAACGGTGTAGCAGAACGTAAGAACCGCCATATAATGTCAGTTGTTCAGTGCCTCCTTTGTGGCATGCATGTCCCCAAGTCCTATTGGCATATGGCTATCCTTACTATGGTTTACCTCATCAATCGTACTCCTAGTCGAATTTTGAAGGGAACAACTCCTCTTCAGGCTCTCCAGCCTGATCACATTCTTTTTCCTCTTTTGCCAAGGGTCTTTGGGTGTACATGCTTTGTCTAAGATCGTCGCCCCACTCATACTAAGCTAGATGACAAGTCTATTAGATGTATTTTTTTGGGGTATTCAGCTATGTCTAAAGGTTATCGATGTTATGATCCTATGTCTCGTCACATGCATCACTCTCTTGATGTCACTTTCATGAGGATATTCCATTTTATGGCACTAACTCTATCTTGCGGAATTCTGTTCCACATCCTTCAGTGGTAGAGTTGTCACCAAGTGCTCGTCCAATTCCTATTTTGACTTAGTGATGGACTCGCCCACCATACCGGTTCTTAAGGCTCCCCTATCAGTACCAACTCCTCCTCTGCAGACGTATTCTCGTCGCCCTAACGCTCCGCCTCCTATGCCAGATCCCTCTTTGGATTCCGGTTCAGGTAATCCTCCATCTCCTATTGTTTTACACCCCCGTCGATATCCCTTTCGTGATCGCAATCCCCTACCTCGTTATGGTTGGATTAGTAGTACAATCATCCAATCTCCAAGTATATTTCTTATGATGGTATTTCAGCTTCCTATCGAGCTTTTCTTGGTCAAATTGAGTCAGTATCTATTCCCCGATCTGTGTCTGAAGCTCTCCAGAATCCTAAGTGGGTTGCTGCCATGCAAACTGAAATGGAGGCATTGGATCATAATCACACCTAGGAGCTAGTGTCTTTACCTTCGGGTGAGAAGACTGTGGGTTGTAATTGGGTCTATAGTGTGAAGTATCTTGCTGATGGTTCTGTGGATCAATATAAGGCTCGTCTTGTGGCCAAAGGCTTTACCCAGGTTCCCGGCAAAGACTTTGGTGCTACTTTTGCTCTGGTTGCTAAGTTAACTGCTGTTCGTCTTCTTGTGTCCTTAGCTGCTTCCCACTCTTGGCCTCTACACCAACTAGATGTCAAGAATGCTTTCCTCCATGGTGAGTTACTTGAGACCATCTATATGGATCCTCCTCCGGGTTTTCGGGCTGAGGGGGAGTATGCTGGGAAGGTATGTCACCTTTGCAAGTCTCTATATGGGCTCAAACAGTCACCTAGGGCATGGTTTGGTCATTTTAGTAATGTTATTTTATCAATGGGCTTTGTTCAATGTCACTCAGATCGCACATGCTTTATTCGTCGGCACTCTAATGGTCGTTGTATCATACTATTAGTTTATGTTGATGATATTATTCTTACTGTAAATGATGTACCGAGTATTGCCAAGGTCAAACAGGATCTTGGAAAAACATTTGACATTAAGGATTTGGGGTAACTCAAGTATTTTTTAGGCATTGAAGTTGCTCATTCTCATCATGGAATATCTCTTTCTCAAAGAAAGTACGTCCTGGATCTCCTTCAGGACACTGGCATGATGGGATGTAAGCCAGCCTCCACTCCTATGGATCCTAACCTGAAGCCAACTGATTCTGGCGAGTTACTTCCCAATCCAGCCATGTATCAACGTTTGGTTGGTCGCTTGATTTACTTGACTAATACTAGGCCGGATTTGACATTTGCAGTGAGCATGGTTAGTCAATTTATGCATGCACCTCGCACGGCTCATATGGATGCTGTTTTTCATATCCTTAGGTATCTTAATACTTGTCCTGGTCTTGGTTTATTCTTCTTTGTTGGTATTCAATCCAAGCTTCTATGTTTTACTGATGCTGATTATGCGGGGTTAAAGACTAATAGACGCTCTACCTCTGGTTTTTGTACCTTCTATGGTAATCATCTTATATCATGGAAAAGTAAGAAGCAAGCAGTTGTTTCTAGGTCTTTGGCTGAAGCTGAATATCACGCTATGGCCCAAGGCACTTGTGAGATACTTTGGCGTCAGTCTATTATGGCTAAGCTGGGCTCTATGGAAGCCGGATCCTTTGAATTGTTTTGTGACAACAAATCTGCTATTATGCTTGCATCAGATTCAGTTCTTCATGAGCGGTCCAAACACATAGAAGTGGACATCCACTTTATTCGGGAAAAAGTTCGGACAGGCATTATAGTTCCCTCATTTGTTCCATCATCAGAACAAACTACAAATGTATTCACGAAGGCAGTTGGACCATCATTGCTCAAGTCCTCCATTGTCAAGCTGGGTTTGATTGATATCTTTGCACCAGCTTAAGGGGGAGTGTTGGAATTAGAATCAATTAGGATACATTAGAATCAATTAGGATCCTGAGATTTATCAATCACGGATCATGAGATTTATTTCGGCCCACTTGTTTTGGCCTTTTATTCCGTATTTCCTTATTCTGTAACTGATGTTGGTAGTATAAATACATATGGCTAATCCTACTTTAGGGTAAGTCAATTATACAAAAAACCTAAAATCCTTCTCTTTATGCCAGTTATTTTTCTTATATGAGATGCTATGGTTAAGCATGCCTATTGTATGTTATTTTCTTTTCAATTCGTGTTTGCAAAAAAAAAAAAAAGTACAATTGTTTTAAGGCTGAAAATATATGGGTGGAAGAGTTTTATTGTTTAGCAATAAGTGGAAGAATGGCCCAAATATGGGTGATTGACTTAAGGTTGAAAATGGCCCAAATATGGGTGAGAAACATGTGAAAATGGTCAACCCAAATATGGGTGAAAAAATAGCCCAAACATGGCCCATAGTCTACTGTTAGTTTTGAAAAATGGCCCAACTAAGGCCCAATTAGGGCGGACCGAACTCCCCGAAATCTCTGACCGAACTGAACTCACCCCGAACCGAACTGAACCGAAATTAATACCGATCGAAATCGGTCCCCGAATTATATACCCCGAACCTGATCGGTTTCCGGCAAATCCACCCAAACTGAACCGAACCGACCGAATAACACCCTTAGATAGCACACACAATGCAAGATTTGCTCCATGCCCTTCTTCTTGTACTTGTTTGCTATCGTTCCATTGCAAGAAGCGAGGTTCATTGCTAATAAGAATGGGCATTTCTTGTTCTTCATTGGAGCTTCCAACGTTCTCAAGTCCATCTTCATCACCATCAATATCCTCACTTGGGAACGTCTTCCACGTCAATATCCCCCTTTGAAGACTCGTCAAACATGAGAACTCTTTCAAATTCACCTCCAACATCTTCATTTGGAGACTCATCAAAGATGGAGAAATCTCCAAACTCATCTTCAATCTCAAAGGCGCAATCATCTTAAAGAACACCTTCAAGGTCTTCACTAGGATATTGATCAAAGATTGGAAAATCATCGAAATAATCGAGTTCCATCCCCCCTTCAAACTCATCCGAATTGAGGCTCACATCCTCCACAATCTTGTTTGGATTAAACTTTTCATAAGATTCAACAAGGTCAACATCAATGTTGCTCTCCTCCTTGTAGTTAAAACTAGACTTAAATTGACTATAAGAATTATCAATACCTCCACGAGGTAGTAAACAATGCACCTTCGTAATCAAAGGTAGCAACTTGTCTTTTCAACATCAACAATTGCACCTTATCGTTTAAGGTAGCAATTTGTGTACTCAACTCTTCAATCTCACTCCTACAACGATTTTGGTTGCCAAAGTTATCAATTCCATCACCACTATTTACCACCAAGCCTCTACCTCTTCTACCTCTAGCCCGATAAGCTATTACAACACCAACAATCAACTCCAAACAAGCAAATCAACCCAAATATTGAAAACCCAGTCAACTCAGTCATCGAACTCAGTCAACTCAGTGAGTTTAGACCCAAACTCAGTTAACTCGCTACGAAAACTCAGCCAACGCAACCAAAATTGATCAAACCTAGTTAAAATCAGTACACAAACAAACCCAGTTGACTTAGTATACTGTCAACTCAGCAAACAATCAATTAATCCACCCCAGAACTCAATCGATTCACCAACTTAGTGAAAAAAAATCGAACAAGAACTCAGAAATTGACTTGGTACAATAGTGTTTACCTGATACAATCCCAAAACTGTTCGAAATCAATTCAAACTGGGCTGGGTCAGCTCAAAACTCACCACCCAGTCTTTTCCAGGGTTTGCCGAGCCTCAAACAAGTTTGGGTCTCCCTTGAAATGGACAAACAAGCATCGAAATGGCAGGAAAAGGCTGGATCGAGTAGTGTTCAGGTACGAAGACACACAGATAGCTACAGATCTGAAGTTCTATGGCTCGGTTTGGTTTAAAAATCACTAGGACAGGTGTGAAATAGGATTTTGATTTTCGAGTACTGGGTCGAGGTTGAATGACCTTAATCAAGAATCAATCGAGTGGGAAATTAGCTGGAAGTTGTTTTCGTTTGGTTGAACAATGAAATCAGGTCCGAAATTGGTGAATCCATGGGCGTTTAAGGTCGAAATTGAAAGATGGGCTCTTGGGTTGAGTAGATCTGAAAATTACGAGTGAAATGGTGTCTCCGACGAGCTTTCCGGCGCCGTCTTAGGTTCCAGCAAGATTTTCCGACGAGATTTAGGTTTTCGACGAGGTTTCCGGCAAGATGAACGGTGGGGATCGAGCCTAGAAGCTCTGACACCAACTGATGCAAACCAATTCAAGGGATAGATTCATAAGAGAGATAAATCTCAAAATGGGATACAAGGTGCAAAAGCTGTCTATATTCTTTTATCAATACATAAAAAAAAACTAACTAATGAGGGCATAAAACACCTATTTATAGATTCAAAACCCTACACATACTAAAGACACTACAATGACAACAATACCCCTAAATCCTACTGCATCACCAATGGCTTAACTTACTTTGTGACTTTTTGGCATAGTCTTTTTGGTTATTTTTCTCTTAATATTTAGTAGATTTGGAATAAAATAATTTTTATTTCATATCGTTCGTCTGAATGAAAGGAATAGAAAATGTATGAAATTATAGACCAAAGTTAAGAAAATGTTCATATAATTAAGCCATGGAAGTGACCGAAAAAATATTAAAATTTTGGAAAAGACTAATTTTTGAGAAAGATTGACTTCAAAGCTTTTACGTTGAGTAAAGATTTGGAAAGGGTATAGCTGTTGGGTATATTCTGGCCATTAACGGGTCCACTTTAAAGGTCGATATTGGTTATCCTCTTAGAATTTGTCAAGAACGTTAAACATGTCAAAAATAATTTGACCTAATATTATTTGATACGTTTCCAGTATATTTAGGGCGATAATTTTTGGATGACACTTTCTTATAATGCCTAAAATTATGCATAAACACAAATACTCAAAGACAAATTTTAAAATTTATTTATAAGAAAATCGAGTGCAAAAATTATTTTCCCACATCAACATAATAAATTGGAACATTCAATTGGATATGTTTCCCAGTTTTCCAAGATCAAATTAAAAAATAAAATTGAATAATTTTTCCCGAACCATATCGAACATAGCATCGTAAACGATCACTAAATGGTTTTTTGTCCTCTCAATATAGACCTCAATCATGCAAAAAAATTTGCGCTCCCGTTTTCAATCATCGCATTGTATTCGTGCTTTCAGTCCTCGCTCTTGCGGATTTTACTAAGTTAAGATGTGTTTCAAAGACGCTTTCACGCTCACGCTCACGCTCTCACACACAAATTATCAGACCAACTATGGGTATCGATGAAACTTCGGAGCGGGCCCCCCACACCATCGGTACCCATTTCATCGATTCTCATAGCTTTTCGTGTGAATTATGTGGCTTGCTCCATTCTCCTTAACTTTTTGTCTATTTTGTTTTTTTTTTCTTCGTATTTTTGGTATTTTTGTTGGGATATTTGTTTGATTTGCGTAACATATTTGGATTAATTATTTATCTAGGAATCTAAATTATAAAATTACAATCAAAAGTAAAAAAAAAAAAGTTTACTAAGGACAAAAAATACCAAACTGTCTTTTTTTTTGTCTAAATGTAATCTTATATGAATTCTTTTCAACATTGGCCTACATTTTTACACATTTTTATCGTTCCTATCGAGACGAATGTTTAATTCTAAAAATTACATGAAAAAACTAAAAATAAAAAATACGAAAAATAAAAAATACCAAAAGAAATTTAGACAAAATGTTTAGGAGAATAACCAAATAGGTGGGTTTCGAAGCCTTATGTTACTGAGAAAACTCTCTCTCTCTCTCTCTCTCTCTCTCCAAATGCAATCCCCGTCGTCGGGTCGTCTCTCTCTGTGTCCCTGACCCTGCGTCTGAGAATTAACAAAACCCTATAGCCATGATCACCAACAGATCCATGCTACGATTCTCGTCCCGGTCGGGGTTGTTCGATCGCGCTATTCGCGTCTTTGGCCCCGGATCTGAAACTTCTATCAATTCCGATAAGCCCCTCAGGTCTTTCTTTCACATTCCACAAGTGCACGGTGTTCGAGGCAAGTATACGCTCATTTGGTTTCTTCAATAGGTCTATACTCATAATCTCTTTGCCTATTTATGTTCAAAATTGTCATTTGGGTTTTGCTGAATGGTGTTTTCTATGCCTTTATAAGCTGGTGCAATTCGATTTCAAAGGGTATTATTAGGGTCCTTTTGGTCGTAGTATAATTTATTAACTTACCGAATTTCATAACATTCTACAAGTTTACCAAGTCCAGTTGGTTGTTAGTATTTGTTAAATAATACCCACCCTCGGGTCGCCCCAGTGGTAAGGGCAGACCTGCGCCTGTGACATGGAACGGTTCGATTCCCCTTGGAGGCACACGGGATTTAAGTGAGGGTCGTGGCGGTGGGTTGCTGAGCCCCCGTAGGTTTGCATTGCATGGGTGGGCCCAATCTGGCCCTGCCGTGGGGTGGTTCCTACGTCATCAAAAAAGAAAGTTGTTACTTGTTACATAATGAATAAGAATAGAATACAATCAGTCGCGGGACCAAAAATTTTTCTTTGGTGGTGCCTATATTTGGAAGGAGAATTTCCTCATTGACCAATTTCTTTTGAAATATCTACTGAATTTGCATGTAAACGAAGGCCGTTATCGGGAAAACTAATAGGATTGTTGCTGGAGTTCAAGTCCATAGTCTTGCGAGTATCACTGCAGAACCACAAGTGTAGTGAAATGTATAAACTGTGAACTAGTAGGTTACAGATGCACACAAGTTAGAAATAACTTAACTTAAGAAATGAAGGATAAGCTATGAATATAAAAAACTTGTCGGCGAAATTGGAAGTTCACCCTTCTGTTGAACTATTATAAACTGGTTAACTGCTGGAAAAGGGTATTTAGTGTAATGCCTCAAGAAGTTTGAATTAGGGCCTCGAGAAAAGTTTGAAGAGCTATGGGGGTGCTTTGGAAGGGTGAGACATCTATACGCAATGCACTATATGTAGCAGCCTAGCAGGTTTATGCAAAAGAATCCCCAGTTCAAATGGGAATAGATAAGCAACCATGTAGAATATCATCTATCACAAACCATGTGGCTGTAGCCTTTTCATTTTGTCATTGTCTTGTTTATTTATTTACTTTTTTTATCGGTGAAAGTGAATATTGTTAGAATAGTTAGATTTAGAATATTGTGCCAAAGGCCTCTTGGCTCGTCTCTTTATTTACTTGGGGTAGCTATTTGGTAGGAAACCCAGGAACTAAGTACAAATTTGTTAACACAACATGGTGAAATAAATCAACTATAGCTTACAAGGTGGTGTAGACAAAGGACTACATAAAGAAACAATTGGTTAGCTAACACAAATGCATGTATTAGTGTTGATGGGAATTCTTGCTCGGATAGCTACAACCATAATCATTCTATCAAATAGGTGACACTGACAACATTGAAAATGGAAGAAAATGGAGTTAATAAGAAAGTTGATTGTCTAATAATATATTGTCTGCCTTTCTGGTGGTAAATACTCGCTTTCAATCCCTCACATAGTTTCCAAAAGATAGAATTACTACATTAACTGCCGGTATGGAAGAAAAATCTTTGCAACAGTGACCCTAGCATAGTAACTCCCCCCTTCATTCAAGGATTATGTACAAGAGATGTAGGTTTTGCAAACTGTCCGGAGTTATTGCTGCGTGGGCAGTTCTTTTACAGTTTTGTTAGCTAGATTTGTTTTTAGTTTCATATGTTCATCCCTTTCTGTCGATGAAGGTTACAAAGCATTGTCAATCTCTATTCCTTTTTTAGGAAAGTTACATAGCATAAGGAAAGGGGATCACCACCCTTGTATACCAGTATAGATTGGTATTTGGAGGAATTTTTTTCCGCTTGAAAGACGTAGTCTATATGTTTATTTGTTAAGTTGGTTTGTAATTTTGTCATCAAATGAATGGGAATAATTCTCGAAAATCGAAGTAGCTTTTGAAATAGAGAATATATGGAGGTATCTTACTATCTGTTCAGTACAAGATGAGAAAAAGTCTTGGAGCGGTGGAGTTTCTCAGTTATGTAGTTCACAAGGGTGGTTGGATATGGTTTCATAATTCTTCATTTGGCATTTGATTTGGCACTGTAGAAAATGGTTATATTGCATTTCAAATAAACATCATGCCCCAAACTGCTATGATTTTCTTGTAAATGGCCTGGCCATGAGAAGGATTCTACTCTTTCCAAATGCGTCAGTAACAATTGTTGATAATTTTAGTGAACTTGTGGAATGCTATTAGAATCTCACTGCCTCGGCTAGTCGGCTGAAACATTTCTGAGGAGAATGCCATTGATGTTCCTCAGGAACCCTTGTGAGTAGTTAGTAAAGGAATAGTAGAATTTCTAATGTCTCAATAAAACCGTGTCAGCTTGGCATGATGATATGTATGTGGGTTTTTCAGGTCTGGATGGTTCAAAAGGCAGTACTTATCTTCATAGCAACAGTGAAGCGGTTGCCAACCTCAATGTCGTTCCTCAACTATTGGTCAGTTTGGGTAAGAAAGTGAATGCAAGTGTTTATCCACCCAATGCAGTCAGTTTAAGGAATTCCATACATTCTTCAAGTCAGAAGGAGTTTGAGACAACAGAAAGGGATACAAGATCCATGAATTTTGTTAGGGGAATAATGGAGGGGGATAGAAGGAACAATATGGGTGGTTCTCAACTTTCTCAATACGGCATTGAACACAATGCAGATATCGTCCATATAAAGCTGATGCGCAATAATACCTTTGTCACTGTGACAGATTCAAAGGGGAACAAAAAGTTTGGAGCTTCCTCAGGAATGTTGTCAGAAATGAAAGGAGGGCCTAAACTCTCGAGATATGCAGCTGAAGCAACTGCTGAACATGTTGGTCGATTAGCTAGAAACATGGGGCTGAAGACTTTTGTGGTGAAAGTCAACGGATTTACTTATTTTAAGAAGAAAAAGCAAGCGATTGTGAGCTTCAGGGAGGGGTATACCCATTCACGGGGTGATCAGAATCCCATAGTGTATATTGAGGACACAACTCGAAAGGCCCATAATGGATGCAGACTCCCAAAGAAGCGGCGTGTGTAGACTGAAATATCGGTGCTCACTTGTGTGTTCCTTGTGTAATGCTGGATTTGGGGATGAGGCTAATTGTCCGATGAATAGTTAAGAAATTTAATTCCTTGCAACTAAGTGGTTCTAAAATTGTTGGACGCGCTGGTGGTACTTGCTTTTTATTTGTAGGGCTTCTATGGTAGTTAGAGGCGCTAAGAGGAGGTTACCTGCTGTTGTCTATGAGTATTTGAATTTCATTGTGATGTTTATTTCCAGAATCATTAGTGCAGAATATTGTTATCCCTGTGGTTTGAATTCATTTTCTCGCTGTTAGTGCTTGAATTGCTTGCAGGAGTGGGGTTAAGAAAAGTTTTCTTATTTCACTGAGTTATCTACTTCATTGTGATCCAACTGTCGGAAGGATTTTAATTGCAATTGGAAAATTCTGAACTTTTATGGCGCTATTCACTCAATAATCTGATAAAGGCCCCTCCTGTGTAGCATTTGAACAGGCTTCTTGGAGATCGATATTTCTGCTGTCAATTTGTTCAATTGTTAGGTCTAAAGGCAAATGCATGGAATGCATTATCAGTGAACTGAGCCAAAGATAGTGAACTTGAAGTTCCACGTTTCTTGTTGTATGAAGTTTTCGTTTACTTCCTTTATCATCGTCTATGCAAAAACATTGTTTGGCTAGCGAATTCTGGAATCAGGATCGCTGGCTCCTGTGCTTGACAATTTGCATTGAAGTATGATGATAGCAGTTGAAGACAGAAAGGTGCATTTTGCTCAGAGCATCTCCAAGTTCCCAACCATGCTTCGATCTGGCTCCTGTGCTTGACAATTTGCATTGAAGTATGATGATATCAGTTGAAGACAGAAAGGTGCATTTTGCTCACAGCATCTCCAAGTTTCCAACCATGCTTTAAATATCCAGGGGAGATTTTGTAATGTATTCCCTCCTTTTTTCAACTTTTTGTACCTAATAGAAGAATCTTGGAGTTTCATCATCCTTTTTAGAAATTTAGTCTTCAAATTTACTTTTGGGAACCTCCATTTTGGGAACCAAATTCCGAAAAAAGACGATGAGTTCCTCTAAGATTTTCTCATAAAGTACACACAAAAGAAGAAGAAGAAATGAGGGAGCAAATTACTCCCTCCGTCCCTTATTTATAGTCCGGTATTCCATTTTGGGCTGTCCCTTAATAAGCGTCCATTTTGTAAAGTTAGTGGGTAAAAGTTGATGAATTGTCTATTTTGTCCCTAAAAGTAGATTCCATTTTAAAAAGTAAGTGAGTAAAAGTATAATGATCATAGGTAAGTAGGGAAAGTAGAGGAAAAAGTTGATGTGAAAGGTATAATGATGATGTCTTTTTAATAAGTTGGAATTACGAAACAGGACACTTAAAAAAGGACGGAGGGAGTACAAATTTTTACTCTTACTCCAAATCTGAAGATTTGGAGGATTGTTGGAGATGCTTTCATTCCTCCCAATCTTTGGGGGATGAATAAACCAATTTTAGCTGCAAAAGAAGAAGTCAATTAGGCCAGTTCCGCAAAGGTTCTTACTATTTTTTAAGTAGTTATTTTTTGTTTTATAAGACAGGTCATTCTCTCACAATAAATTACCTTTAATTTAAAAAATAAGTACTTATTTCTCTAACCTTAGAGACGGGGACCAAACAGTGCAAACACCCACCAAGACAAACTAGTGCCAGTGTTGAAGTTTAAAGTAAAAAGATTGGAAGTTTAGGGGATAAAAATGACATTATACCTCTTTACCCGTTCTTTCCTCCCCCAACTTCCAAACACAGCGTTTTATGTCCTCAGACTCCCTTCCACTCTTCCAATGAGGAAGATGCGTCGAATGGCAGCTGTTGCAGTGATCTCTAACCCTAGAAGCAATGATCTCTAACCCTAGAATGGCTTACAATTAATGAAGAAAAGGTATCTCTCTTCTCCTTTCCCTCAATTGTAACAATTTGGGAGGTGATATAGCGTTGTTTCACACCCAAATTCCAACAAACCCTTTTGCTCCTGCTACCATTGGAAAGATGGGTCCAACTCAAATACAAAAATTGGTGTTCGAAAAACGAAAATCTTCAATAAGCTCGACAATGCTCTTAGTTTGTTCCGTTGGATGGTTCATATTCGATCTCGTCTTTCTATCATCGATTTTTGTCAGCTGTTATGTGCTATTGCCAAAATGAAGCAAATATTCAACAATAATCACTTTGTTTAGAGAAAATCTGCGAGATGGAAATTCCAATTGATGGGTATACGCTGGCTATTCTGATCAATTGCTTTTGCCGCATGAATCATGTTGATTATGGGTTTGCTGTCTTAGGTATATTCTTTAAATGCGGTTACAAAGCGGATGTCGCTACCTTCAACACTCTAATAAACAGGTATATTTTACAACACTTGTGATGCTGTGAAATTGTTCCTAAGGTTGATAAAAGATTGAGATTTCCTACCTAATGAGGTTACTTATGCGACCATCATAAATGGGCTTTGTAAACTTGAAAACACTACAATAGCTATACAGTTGGTCAGTAGTATGCAAAACTGGAACTTTAAGTCTACTGTTGTGATGTATAGCACAATCATCGACAGACCTTTGTAACGATGGAAAGGTGGATAATGCGTTGAGCCTTTTGTCTGAGATGAGAGAGTGGGATGTTATGCCAAATGTGGTAACCTATAACTCTTTGGTTGATGGGTTATGCAAAACAGGTCGACAAATGGATGCCACAAGAATGTTGAGAGACATGATAGTGCAAAATATATTTGGTAATGTTATAACATATAATATTTTGGTAGATGCACATTATAAAGAGGGAAAGACTAAAGAAGCACAGAAAAATACTTGCAATCATGATTCGAAGGGTAAGGAACCCAATGTAGTCACTTACAGTGCACTTATGGACGCGCGGTTAATGTTGGCAAGGACACATGGACAAAGTAAAAGAAGTGTTCAACTCCCAAGTGGACAAGGTGTTAGTAATTTATTTTAATCAACAGGTATCTGTAATCTTAACGTGTGGAAATTATTAAGTATTTAATATCATGGAGCTCGTAATATAATTGAGATAAGGACGGAAGTGCAATTATAATTTTGTAGTGGAGTGAATTATAATTAGTGAAATAAGAAATAGAATCCTAGTGGGATTAGGTTTTTTTATTTACACTAGGAGCCTAGACTTATTACTCCTTAGGTCCCTATCGTAGCCCTATATATACATGTTATGCTCTCTAGGTCAGATTGATGTTTTTTTTTCTATTATTCAATAAATAGAGGCAGGCTTAGAGAGAGCAAATAGATCACGAAAGAGTCCACACTCAGTTTGTGTTCTAGACATACAAGGAATATGATAGAAGATCGTAAGGTACGGTCGAGCAGTATTTGTGGTTTATAGCAAGGCGTGCTATAACAAGTTCAACCAGCATTCGTGTCGCAGGGAGTTGAGATAGAACCCTAATTCCGCCTTGTAGGATTTTACAATTTTTGTTGTCTAATCTGTACGCGTCATTACTAGGTCTTGGGGATTCAGTTTCCCAATAGTGGTATCAAAGCAGGCTGTAATCGCGCGTATGGATTAAACATACCATGTTGTCTGTAGATTATAGAGGGTAGAACATAGAACTGTGCTAACCCTTGTTTTGTAGCATTCTTACCCAGCTATTATGATCACATCTTTTTTTGTTGATTTTGTGTGATTGGATCCCACGATAATTTTTTCGTGGTTATTGTTATTTATTGGGTACCACAATTATTTTTCGTGATTGTAATAATTAACGTAGCATGTGTTATTTATTGGGTGCCATGATTATTTTTCGTGGTTGTAATAATTAACGTAGCATGTGAACTCCATTGGAGGCATAAGATCGATGTTTGTATGTTTCTTCGATTGTAATAGCATTCGACAGTTATTCGGAGATCGAAGATGGTAAATACAAAAGATACAAGTTGTTTGGCTCGCAACAGATTTTTTTCCAGATTCGTGGGGTCTAATTGCAGGGCTGTTTCGACCCAGTAAGTATTAGAATTAGAAAATCTGTTCTTCACGAAAGTTGTAGATAATTGAATTTTGAATCCAACCCAATTTGAATCACTTAAATTGAAGGTCAGATGAGGAAGATATGGTCAAAATACTGAAGGCTGTGAGTTTACGCGGGAATATGTCAAATCCGAATTTTCTTGCCTAAGCACAGTTGGATTTTGGTTTTCTTGGTTGATTCAAATTATCTCAGCCTTCCACACAAGTATAGCTGAAGAATTTCAAGTTTGGAAAGATTGCTTAAGGATTTCAAGTTTAGAAGGATTCCTTGTTGTTCAAGGATTGCATCTTTGACCATAATAGCTGGATTCTTTATCTTGTGTTTCCTTATTATTTTTGTTTCCATATTGTTTGCATATGTGATAGTTTACCATATTGGGACAACATGGTAATATATAGCCTTTGACCTAGATCACGTTTTTTTTTTCAAACTCAAAAATTTTGATAACCCTCACAAATTTTTTTTTTTAAATAACTAAGTGGGAGATGGAGTTTATTTTTATAAATCCCACAGTTTCCATTGCTAGTATGTAGATGATGTAATTAATTTTGTGTGATGGTTTTAGAACCTTCCCCCCTCATCAGGCAAAATTAATTATGGCCTCATCGGTACAAACTTCCTTAAAGGATAGGTCTATGATAATTGTTGTGTGAATTACTTCTCCGTCAGAGGTAATTCATAACGGAACAATGGGTTATGGGGCTAGGTAATGGTATACACTTAGCTGTAAATAATAGTATCCTCACCATCTGAGTCACTATTATTATTTATAGGGCCAAAGCTATATTGGCTATTTAATTTTGCTTGGCATGGTATAGTGTCTAGATAATAAAATTAAAAGGTTGTGCCTATCTACACAAATGATAAAGAGTAGAGGACTTCCCATCGAGGCATGCTCTACATGGTGTGTAAGGTTGCCAATGTTTTTCTTTTAACATATGGAAGAGGGAACCAATATTAAAATGAAATTCAAAGTTTTTATTGCCCTTCATAATTGATTGTTATATTATTTTATTCTCAGATTCAAAAAATGGGCTCTTTCAATCCACTTGCCATTATTCTCAAAGAAAATAAACTTACTGGACCAAATTATGTTGACTGGAAAAGAAACTTGGATATTGTGTTAACTGCCGAGGGCCACAAATATGTGTTATCTACGGCGTGCCCTCCTATACGTGAAGAGAATGCCACAGAACAGGAAGCAAAGCCTTATAAAGATTGGGTTAAGGCTGATGAGATGGCGCGGTGTTATATTCTGGCTTCTATGTCGAATATATTGCAACATCAGCATCAAGCTATGGAAATTGCTTCCGATATGATGGTGAACCTCAAAGAAATGTTTAGGGATCAGAATCGGACAGCAATGCTAGTTTCTATGAAAGAATTTGTGAGCATCACCCATGTTGAAGGGACCCCGATTAGGGATTATGTTCTAAAGATGATAGCTCTTCTTAATGAACTAGAGATCTTTGGAGCCGAAATTGATGGGGAAACCCAGATCGATTTCGTTCTTAACTCGTTGCAATTTGAGAGTTTTAAGCAGTTTCGCCTGACTTATTCTATGAACAAAATGCATTTATCTTTGGCGGAACTTCTTAAGAAACTCCAAGCAGCTTAGGGTCTTTTGGTTGTGAAGAAACCACCATCAGTGTTAGTGACAGAGAATGCTTCTACTTCTAAGCTGAAAGGAAAGAAGAAGCAGAACAAGTCTCAGAAAAAAGGTTGTGGAGGGAGTTCATGCGCCTCAAGGTAGAGTAAAAAAGCCTGCTGGCAAGTGTTTTCACTATAAGCAGCAAGAACACTGGAAGAAGGAATGTCTATTCTATCTCAATAAAATGAATAATCAAGATAGATCTTTTCGCTAGTCGTTGAATCATGTTTAGTGGTGTTATCTACTAGTACCTGGTGTGTAGATATGGGAGCCACTAATCATATCTGCAATTTGTTGCATAGGTTCCAGGAAACCAGAAGACTCAGTAATGGGGAGATTTATCTACATATGGAAAATGCTACGAGAGTGGCAGCAGTTGCAGTAGGAAATGTTTTTTTTTTAATTTTAGTAGTAATAGGAGTTTAATTTTAAGAGATTGTCTTTATGTTCTCACACTTAGAAGAAACTTGTTTTCAATTTCTAAGTTGATTAAAGATGGATATTTGATTTATTTTAGTAACTTTGTGGTTATTAAGTTAAATAAACATCTTATCTGTTATGGTTCATTGGTTGATGATCTCTACATTATTAATCATATATTTCCTACAGCGCAACTGCATGAATTGAATAACACTAATAATTTACCATGTAAGAGAAAATAGCCTTCTAAATTGAACCAAACGTATCTTTGGCACTTACGTCTTGGTCATATTAATCTGAATAGGATTTCTAGACTGGTTAGAGATGGACCTTTAGGTTCATTAGAAGTTAAGGAACTTTCAGTCTGTGAATCCTGTTAGGAAGGTAAGATGACCAAAAGGTCTTTTTCAGCAAAAGGATATAGAGCCAAAGAGCCGTTGGAATTGGTTAACTCTGATTTGTATGGGCCTATGAATGTCCAAGCTAGAGGTGGTTTTGAGTACTTTGTCACTTTTATTGACGATTACTCAAGGTATGGGTACATTTGTTTGATGCGCCATAAGTCCGAATGCTTTGAGAAATTCAGGGAGTATAGGGCGGAAACGAAAAAGCGTTTGGGTAAATGTCTCAAGACACTACGATTTGATCGTGGTGGTGAATACTTCTTGGGAAAGTTTAGGGACTACTTGTCAGCTGAAGGGATTACATCCCAATTGTCAGCTACGGGTATGCCACAATAAAATGGTGTAGCAGAGAGAAGGAATAGGACTCTTATGGATATGGTGAGATCAATGATGAGTTATTCAAATTTACCAATTTCTTTTTGGGGACATACACTAGAAACAGCAGCGTACATTCTTAACTTGGTACCATCTAAGTCAATACCATCTACACCCACAGAACTGTGGACTGGGCGCAAACCTAGTCTGCAGCATGTTCGGGTTTGGGGTAGTCCAGCACATTTGCTGAATGGGAAAGTAGATAAATTGGAATCAAGGACATACGTTTGTCTGTTTGTGAGGTACCTTAGAGGAACGAAATGTGGATTATTTTATAGTCCTAAGATCAAAAGGTCATTGTTCGCACCAATGCTCGATACTTAGTGAAGGACTATGTAATAGACCACAAGCCCAGAAGCAAGATTGTTTTAGAGAAATTGAGAGGAAAAGAACCGACAAAGATTTCTTCAACACCAATAGAATATGAGGTTACACTGCAAGAAAGAATTGTTGACACACCGGTACCTCATCGTAGTGGGAGGGTTGTTGTCCCACCCAATCGGTATACGTTCTTGGGAGAATCTTATGATATGATCTCTGAGAACAACATGCTGAACCATGCAACTATAATGAGAAACTAGAAGATAAAGATGCAGAATTTTGGCAAAAGGCTGTGAAATCTGCATTCCTTATTGGAAATCTGGATGAACGCATCCACATAATGGAACCAGATGGATTCATAGCAAAGGGTCAAGAACACATGTTGTGCAAGTTTAAGGAATCTATTCATGGATTCAAGCAAGCATCTAGATCTCGGAACATCCGTTTTGTTCAAGCAATCAAGTTTTTTGGGATTTTGATCAATGTTTGGATGAGTCATGTGTGTACAAGAAGCGCAACGGGAAAGTGGTAGTGTTCCTGGTACTACGTAGATGATATTCTGCTAATCGAAAACGATGTGGGAATGTTGTCTTTGGTAAAGGTGTGACTATCTAGCCAGTTCGATATGAAGGACTTGGGAAGAGCCGGTCACATCCTTGGAATTAAGCTCATGTGTGATCGCAAGTATAGGATGTTGCACTTATCATAAGCTACTTATATCGATGAGATCCTTGCTCGTTTTAGCATGCAGGATTCCAAGAAAGGGTTCTTCTCTTTTTAGACATGGAATCAACCTATCTAAGAATCAGTGTCGTAAGACACCTGAGGAAATGGAGAAGATGAAGGCAGCTCCTTATGCCTTAGCAGTAGGAAGCCTCATGTATGTTATGCTGTATACTAGACCTGATATTTGCTTTGCCGTTGGCATGGTTAGTAGATTTCAGTCTAATTCAGGGCAAGAGCGTTGGACTGTAGTGAAACATATTTTCAAGTATCTGAAAAGAACTAGAGATTATATGTTGGTTTACCAATTAGATAGTCTGATACCTTATGGGTACACAGACTAAGACTTTATGTCAGACAAGGATTCCAGAAAAGTCTATCTCCACATGTGTGTTTATCTTAGGAGGTGGAGCCATAAGTTGGAGGAGTATCAAACAATCGTGTATTGATTGATTCCACCATGGAGGCCAAGTATGTGGTAGCTTCTTAAGCAGCCAAAGAGGCCATTTGGCTTAGAAACTTATTGATGGATCTAGAAGTGATTCCTTTAGTGCAATTAGCTATTACATTTATTGTGACAATAGTTGTGGAATTGCTAACTCTAAGGAGCCATTGACTTAGAAGAAGGAAAACACATTGAGCATAAGTATCACCTGATTCGATAGATCATTCAGCGAGGTGATGATGATGTAACTGTGTCCAAAATCGCATTAGTAAATAACCTAGCAGATCCTTTTACGTACAACTTATAGGCTAAGGCTTTTGATAGTCACATAGAGGGAATATGAGTGAGATGCGTGGCAGCATGACTTTGAGTCTGAGTGGGAGTTTGTTAGGAGGTTATGTAAAAGTTATGATTTTATATGATGGATTAATATTGTCACGCCCTGGGTTTGAACATATTAATAATGGTATTTCTAATAAAAGTCCTTCGCAATAGTACAGCATAATACCCCAAAATATTTCTCATAACTCAAACAAGAGTACAAACAAGTCGAAAGTTTACAATAATGGCACACCGGCCTCAAATTCCATAGTTAAATAAAAGACGGCAAGTTTAGAGATTACATAATTTTCAAGTCAAAAGATTAGCTCAAAATTACAATTACATCTCTCAAAAGAATTTTACAAAGATGTCAAAGTAATTCTTTCATGTTAGCTTTCAAAATGATGAAGTCATATGCACGTCAAGCACTCCACATCAATGCCCTTGAGGTGTACCTGAAAATAATAATAGGTTGAGCTACACTAGCCCAGTTGAGAATTCTTTGCTCAAACTACATGCATATGAAATGGACAATGCACTGAGATGGATATTGATACAAGAAAGTTTCCCACGTGTACAAGAGCAAGAGAATAATACTTGATAATCAACCCATTCATATTCACGTCACTTAATAATCTCTAAATTCTTCGTTTTCATTGTAGCAAGTGTTCTCGATTTCCTTTCCGGGTGTTTGGGACCCCGTGCGTCCCGAATTCATTCCGGCATCGCACCATTCGGTGGATCCGTGGCTTTCTTGTGCACTTCCGGGCATTTGGGACCCCGTGCATCCTATTTCCGGCATCACACTTTTTAGTGGATCCGTGGCTTCCTTCGTTTCGTTCTATTGTTCTAAATTGTGATTTTCCCTCTACAAGCCTCAACATCTTAAAGCATAACTCAAGTCAAGTCCATATCATTCATAAAACATGCCACAATACTCTCGTAATAATCCAAATGCATAAATAAAGGTACGAGTATCACTTCCACTTAGTTTAACATTACTCTTTATTAGAACGAGAGCCAAAAGAGTGGGGACAAACCATGAGTCATTGGAACACGAGCAACAAGATTTAGAGATGACTAGAATGTGATTGGAGAGTGTTAGAAGTGATCGGGAGTCAATACAATTGACGAATGATCAACAAGGTTCAAAACAGTTTTCTGGGCCATTGGTACCAATACCTAAAAAGTAGGTATCGATACCAAACCAATCTAGTGAGCAATCAAAGTTAAGGTATTGGTACCTCAAAAATTAGGTATCGGTACCTCAAAAAAGTGGTATTGGTACCACTGCATTACAGTGGGTGATTTGCAGAAAAACCAAGAATGAGCATAACTTCGAATCCAACCAAATGAAGCACGATTTTGGCACACAACCAACTCATAAACATGTAGAGAGAGTAAGAATTCCCTACCTCAACTTGGAGAACGAAACCCAACGAGATTGATCAAGCCCTAGAACTCCAAAGCCGAAACCGAGCAAGAAAACTCTTCCCCGAGCTAGACCGAACGAGATACGAGCTCAATAACGCGAATAGATGAAGGATTGGAGGTTATTTGCCATGGATTTTGAGTGATTGAGTGGGAATTTGGGTGTTGGTGGAAGAGAGAGGGAGAGTGCCGAGAGGGAGAGAGATTGAGGGAGATTGAGGGAGAGTGTGAGGAGTATTTTACTCCTCTACACACACACCCACACATATATATACTACCTACACTCAAATTGCACATGCACCCTCCTACAAACAATTCCATCACATTCACCCCAACTCACTTAAACTCAAAAAAATTCCATATTTCCTCATTTATTATATCGAATAAAACCTTTTATTAATTTCTGAAAATACGGGTCCTTACAAATATTGTTATGTATTAATTAGTTTTATCCATTTTTTATGAGAATCTTTTATGGGCAATATTTGCATAATATTATTGTATGTTGTGCACGTGTGTCTTTTATTTTACAAAGTAGATGATCCGGTGTGTAGAGTTTGACTTACACACAGAAGATTAGATCATCGATTCTTGTGAAATATAAGATATGGTTCACAGTCTTAGATGGAACTGGACACACCATCAGTAGGATTGTAGTACAATGTATAGTAGGTCTGTCTTGATTACAGGGAACGGTCTAGTTCCAACTCATTGTGCTAATACACTTTGTGTGTATTGAACAGGACTGTATTGAGATAATTGTCTTTGTACTAACTTTAAAAGACAATTGAAACCTTATGGTTATTATGAATGCTTATGCTCTTAATCGAAAGATGATTATTAGAGGTATATATATAATGTTGTTGACTTTGATTCATTAAAGAGTGAGATCTTTATATGGTCAATAGTCTCGGTGAGTTGGGTTGCAACATTATGCATATGACAACTATTAATTATTAATGGAATCCATGTCCCGATAGGGATTGATAATATCCCTTGAGTAAGTTTATAAGTTTCAAATATGTCCAACCTTGCAGGTGGATTTTGTATTCGACATATCGAATAAGTTAAGCGGATAGTCTCAAGATAAGTGTTGATTAAGTGGGAGATTGTTAGTAATTTATTTTAATCAACGGGTATATGTAATCTTAACGTGGAGAGATTAATAAGTATTTAATATCATGGAGCTCGTAATATAATTGAGATAAGAATGGAAGTGCAATTATAATTCTGTAGTGGGGTGAATTATAATTAGTGAAATAAGAAAAAGAATCCTGGTGGGATTAGGCTTTCTTATTTACACTAGGAGCCCAGACTTATTACTTCTTAGGTCCCTATCGTAGCCCTATATATACATGTTATGCTCTCTAGGTCAGATTGACGTTTTTCTATTATTCAGTAAATAGAGGCAGGCTTAAAGAGAGCAAATAGATCACGAAAGAGTCCACACTCGGTTTGTGTTTTAGACGTACAGGGAATACGATAGAAGATCGTAAGATACGGTCGAGCAGTATTTGTGGTTTATAGCAAGGCGTGCTATAACAAGTTTAACCAGCGTTCGTGTCATAGAGAGTTGAGGTAGAACCCTAATTCCGTCTTATAAGGTTTTACAATTTTTGTTGTCTAATCTGTACGCGTCATTACTGGGTCTTAGGAATTCAGTTTCCCAACACAAGAGCCTTGAGCCCAACATATACAGCTATACTATTTTGGTCAATGGATACTGCAAGAGGAAGAATATATATGAATTCCAAGAAATGGCTTGTAAAGGGTTAAAACCTGATGTTGTCGCTTGCAGCACTTTTGTTAAAGGGTTTGTTTACATTCGGAAGGTGCCATATTGCGGATAGTTTTTTTGACGAGATGATATGTAGAGGTCAAAATTCTGATATTTTAACTTACTCAATTTTGTTAGACGGCTTCTTGAAGAACCACCAAATCGTGAAGGCAATAGAGGTGTTCCATTCAATGTAAGATCATGATATAACTCCAGATATTGTTGTTTACGATATCCTCATAAATGACATGTGCAAAGCTGGAAATATTGAAGATGCTCAAAAAGATTTTAGTTCCATTTCAAGTAAAGGTTTGAAATCCGATGTCAAGACTTATAGAATTTGATTGTCAAAAGGTTGTTAATTTTGGCTATCTAAAGTCCAAAATTTAATTATTTTTAAGAAAGTTGTTAAGTTTGATTATAGCATTGCGAGCCATATTTTGTATCAATATTGTTAACTTTAAAAACTTTTTACTTTTGATTATAGCATTGTGGATACTCTTACATACTAGCTAATCTAGTTTACTTGTTACTCATATAGTGAATCTTTTATTATTTAAATAAATTACTACCTTTACTTGCAACATCATTTTATTCATTCAAACGGGCATAAATTTATCTTAATTTTCTAATGAAGTTGTATTTCTTTTCATGAAATTAATAATCTTTACCGAACTAATCAAATATTTTCTTTATTAGGATCTTAAGGCTACCATCTCATATTATTTTCTTTTACTATTCTTATATTACTAGGGTGTCTGTCTAATATTTCCCTTAAAAACATATCTCTAACAAAGCCTATTTTATATCTTCTAAGCTATTTATATAGTTAGTGACATATTCCAGAATGAAACTATCTTTTAATTATACTATAACTACGGCCGGGCTACACTATTTATTAAATTTCCTAAGTAGCATTAATTTGAATCAGTTTAGTAATGTGAAGTAGTGCATGAGATCCCTTCCACTACTTAACACTGTAGGGCCCGATTGGATGCCTGTTTCGTTGGGTGTATTAGCCAATCCGGGTGTATTGGCTCCTGATTGGACAGGTTTGCACCGTTTGGGATCATTGTTTCCTCCTGTATTTCTTTATCCCCTGCTTAGTTAACACAGTGGAAGGGGTACTAATTTATTGCCACCTTCGGAGCTAGCAATAACTAATCCGGCCTTATACACCTATTTTTTGACCTTTCTACCCTCCCTAATACAGTCACACACCCACACACACAAGCTATTCGCCTGGCCGGAAGGGGGAGGGATGAACAATGACAGCAACCAAGAGGAAGAAGAAGAACAACAACAGATCGGAGGGGGGAGGGATCGAACCTTGGCCATGACGTTCACCAGGATCGGAGAGAGAAGGAATCGAACCAGCCCGTAGCTTTTCTTCTTCTGCTGCTGCCGCTGCTTTTGCCGTTCTTTCTCTCTCTCTCTCTCTCTCTCTCTCTCTCTCTCTCTCAAAAGGGCGACAAGAACAAGGAGGGGAAGAAAAATAATTGTGTGCATGTGTGACAAGTTTCACACTTAAAAACAATGAAATTAATTAAAAAACACTTAAAATACAAATTTTAAAATTTTAAATTTATTGAATTAATTAATTTCTTAGTAAATTAAATTATAATTGCTTAATTTTATTAAATTTTGCAATTTTATATTTAATTTAATGAATAAATTAATTTAATACTGTACAAGGACAAAAAAGTCATTTGACAGTTTTTTACATCATACACCTACCCTTATACCCCCAATTTATCATTCATCCAAACCAAGTATTATTTTATCCCCCTGCATAAACGTCACATCAATGTGGGTCCTCCCTTCTTAACTAATACCCCTTACTATCTTATCACCCCTTCTTAAATAATACACTCAAAACTCATACGGCATCCAATCGGGCCCTATAGCATTGATATCTACGTAGCTAAAATGGAGTTAAATCGACAACAACTAAAATCTGGGTTTTTGGTTCCCAATCAACTTAGCGAATGCAAGCAATGAGGCGGCGGCTGCGACGTTGAGTTCTTATTGGGTAGGAAAAAGAAAAGGCCAAAAATGGCTAAGCACTTGTGATGGGAGGAGTCGATGGATTGATAGAAAGGAGGCGATGGATGGATGGAAATGTAATTGGTTTAGTTATTAGGTTCGGTAGTTGGTTAGGGTTTTAGTTACAAGGTCATTTACCCTTAACTAAATTAATCATTCTAATCAATTAATAATTTAGGAGTAAGATTAGTAAATTTTATTCGAAAAAATTAGGACCAAAATTAGGGTCGTTACGATCCTGGTGTAATGATCTCACCCATTTTTCTTAACAAAAAAAGGGTGTTTAAATCAACTTTCGTACATCGGTTAATTTTTGGAGACTAGTCCGACCATCCACTAGCCGGGAGGGGGTGAGAGGAGGATTATAACATGTATGAATTGGTCTCACAAGAATTAATAATCAACACTCATGAGTTTTGAACCTGAAATCCAGTATGGAGCAAACCTCGAAATCTCTAATTTCAAATGTTAATCACTAGCTAGGCCAACCTTCGAGTGTGAGAATGAATAAATGATTGTTGATAATTTGTGCGTATAAATTAAATTTATTGGGGTTGGGTGTATGTGTGCGCTCTGTAGTACTATACATGGTTGCTATTTTTCGAAGCGTTAATTGTGTGCCCATTTTTTTCTAGTTTTATCTTTAACTATATATTTTCTTGTAAGATTCTTGCTTGAATTTTATTTCAATCATCACTTTCCTTTATTTCACTGTACTAGCCTGCTCTCATTTTTACTTTCTACCATAATTTTTTTTTCTTTTCATAAGATGGACTCTAAGGTAATTAAAATTGAAAACATTCCCTATTTGTGGGAATAAACCATTCCACAAGTGTCCTCATATTCTTTCCATCTTAGGTGTTCCACCACCCATTGTGGGTCTCATCGTGCAATTTTTTCAGTAATTTGGAGATTTTGAATCATTCATTGTAGGGCCCGTAGAGTAATACATTTACTTAAAATATCATGTTTATCGGATATCAATAGGTACATCCAAAATTAAATTTTAGTGTATAAAATAGACAGTGATGGATAGTTTAACTTTAAAGTTATGGTATTGGCTAAAAGTAGAGTGCCAAAATCACATCCCAAAACTTATCTACCGTCGATTTTATAAACCAAAATTTAATTTTTTATATACCTATCCATGTCCAATAAAGCTAATTTTCCGAGAAGATGTACTACTCTGCGAGCCCTAGCAAGATAAACAATTTAGATTACTGCAATATACGCATGGTCAAGTCCACAATTGGTGATAGTGGAAAACTTGGGGTTTCCACCCAAGGGTATGCCCCCTCTCCTGTTAAAGTATCCCCCACCACCACCACTCTCTCTCCATTTTTTGAGATCATGCATTTTTCCCCTTTTTGCTAAAATTCTAGAAGTAAAAAAACTTCTGATTGGATTCGAACTTTCGGATTGAGTATCCAATTTTACGGATTCGGATTATGATTCATAAAGTTCAAATTCAGATCGGATTGAAGCACTTTCGAATTCGTATCAGATTAGGATCCAATCTGGTCCATTGATTGGGTTAGGCAGGAAGGAATCGAAAAAAATACAAAATTATGAACTAAATTAGAATTTTTCCAGTAAAGACAAAAATAATTCAAAAAGTTGCTTTGAATAATTTTTTTTTAAATTTTGATAATTTTTTTTGAATTTTAAAATTATCTCATCGAGACAAACCCATAATTTACAAAATATTAACACAAAACTATCAAATATGCAACAAACCAATAATTGGCAAAGGGCGCCGCTAATCGCAGCCCTCTATTTTTTTCCATAGCCCGTTAAAAATTTTCAATTATACTCGACAGTTAGTTACCGAAATTGAGATATATTTTCAGCATCCAATTACCGAAATATAATATTTTTTCAACAGATATTTACCGAAAATGTATGTTTGGCAGTTGTTTACCGAAAGTTGAACATATTTTCGACATGTAGTTACCGAAATATAATCTTGTTTTCAACAGCAATTTACCGAAATATTATTTATGATTTTCAATAACCATTTACCGAAATGTAATGAATTATGAGAAAAAATAAAGGGCTGCAAATAGCGGTGCCCTCGGCAAAATATTGACACAACCGTTGGGGAAAGGAAAAAAAAACTGCCGCAATTCGAAAAAAGAGCCGTTGTCGCCTTCTTGTTGATGATGTAATCCAGCAACGATTGCACCGCCTTAAAAAAAAAACAGGCATCAGCCGTCCGATCTTACAGCGCAGCTTAATCCAAGCCGTTTATCCTCACCAACCTACCTATAAATCGCGCGTCATGCCTGTGTTTCATTCCTGTTGCGCTCCCTCTCTCTTGGATCCTCTTCCTGAAGATGTTAGGGTTTTGGTTCTGGGCAACTTTTCTGGCCTTTCCAGAGTTGAAGCGAAGCAGCGGTCAGGTCTCCTTCTCCAAACGACGCAGCGGTCTCATGAAGAGAGCCAGCGAACTCTCTGTCCTCTGCGACGTTGATATCGGCCTCTTCATCTTCTCCGCCCACGGCCGTCTCTACGAGCTCTGCAGCGGCGACAGGTACCGACGATTTATTCCATCCAAATTCCCACCTTTTTTTCCGCACGCATTTTCTTCTCACGGCGGGGTTCCGCAGCCTCAACTTCGGCGAGCGCAACGGCTACCTCAAGGGTGTGGTCACCGAGATCATCCACGATCCGGGTCGGGGCGCCCCCTCGCCCGGGTCACCTTCCGCCACCCGTTCCAGTTCAAGCACCAGGAGGACCTCATGGTCGCCGCCGAAGGGATGTACACGGGCGAGTTCATTTTCTGTGGGAAGAAGGCCAATCTGATGGTGGGAAACGTGTTGCCGTTGAGGTCTTTTCCTTAGGGTGGGGTGGTTTGTAATGTTGAGCACCATGTCGGGGATCGTGGGGTGCTGGCTAGGGCGTCTGGGTATTATGATATTGTTATCAGTCACAATCCCGATAATGATACCAGCAGGTATATACATTTTGTTTTGTTTTTCTGGAATTTTTATCCTGCAAGTGCTTTGATTGGTTCTGAATTGTTTCCGTGATGGGTTTTCTTTATTTGATTAATAATTGTGATTATGATGGAGGGAATTGGGTAATAAGGTTGGTTTTGGTGTGCCCATCTGGTAATATGGGATGAACGAAATGTAATTGATCGGAATGTTGAATGAGGTCGGTAATGATAGTACTAGGTCTGGGTAATTATCTTGGAATGGTTCGTTGGTTTTTTAATTTTTTTTTCCTGATGGCTTTTCTCTATTGGTTAGTTGCTTTATGGTAGTGGGAATTGGGTAATAGCGTTGATTTTTCGTTTTTAGAAGGGTTTGTTATTTTTGTTTATTGCGTGTGTGAGGGATTGACATGTTGAATGAGGTCGGGATAAATATCCTGGAAGTGTTGTGATTGGTTCTTGAATTGTTTTCATGAAGGGTTTTCCTTATTTGGTTAATTGGGATTATGGTTGATAGAAATGGGTAATGAGGTTTGTGGTGTGCCCATTTGGTGAGATAGGATGAACGAAATGCAGACATAGGGTGATTTTAAACCTGCATATCACCATTGGGGTATTGTTTGTTTTTGTTTAGTAAGGGTTGGTATATGCCTTTTAGTTCCTGGCTAGGTTCAGTATTCAAATATGGTTTCCCTTATTAATTGTATCTGCAATGGATATTCGATCCTTGTGTTGCGGATATTCCATCCTCGTGTTGCATAGGCAGATCTGTTATTGGTGGCCTGGATTTGGATTCAGTTCCGTGGATGTGGGTGGTGATTCTGATTGGATATTCGGCAAAATATTATCATACGCATGTGCTTTCAAGCCTTTCAGATAACAATAATTGATGTATTCATTTTCTTCTGTCTTTAGCTAGTTAAGCAACTGTATATGCTATGGAAATGATTGTAACTTTAGCGAAAGATTCCTGAAATCTTTAAGTTTATAGTATGCGTAGGTGAAATTTTGCTCCATATATTTTATTGTATAAGCTATTTTCTCGGTTATCTTTCAGGATTGCAACTTTTTATTTCCCTTTTCCCTCATTCAGTTGCAATTGAAAATTATTCAGTTTTGTTCCAACAATGGACTGCCCTTCCTCAGATTCACCAGAAAGATTTTAATTTCAAATTTCTCAAGCTTGTTTATTTCTTTTAATGTAAATGTGTAGCAAATATTCTGTACAAGATTTTCGTTCTGCGAAGGCTGTAGTTTATTTGTTGCAAGGATAGGAAATATTTGCGCGAAGTGTACCTTTGTTGAATGATCCCACTTTCTATGTAACTTCATTCAAAATAGTGTCTATCTATTGATCAAACTCTTTTGCCTGAGGAATCCTTTGCCCCAATGTTCTCTATGGCCTCCTTGACAATTGTCTATGATGGAAGAATTGTAAGTTGGTCCAGGTAGAGAGTCTATGTTCAACACATAAGAGGGAAAGACTCGTTCATGTTCTCAAGGTGGGCCTGATTGGTTAGGTGTTTGTCTTGTTCTCAAAATTGTGCATTGTTTGTTTACCTAATTGGGGGTTTGGGAGAGGTGAATCAAAATTCTTGTGATTATTGTTTTGGTTGCATTTGCTTAAATCCCTAAGCATTGATTTATTGAGAGTGGTTCGTCGTTTCATCTCTGGTGGCAAAGGGTGGTCTATGAGGCTTTTGAAGAATAGCATTGATTTTGCTGCTTCCCTGTAGGTACTTTTACTCTATGGGTCTATGCTAGAGTTTCAAGTGGTGAATGACTCAAATCTGCTCGGTTACTTTGCATTAGCTTTCCCATTTAAGTTCGTTTCAAATGCTTTCAGCATGACATTTCTTGCAGGTTGTTTCTAGTCTTAAATAATTGTTTTAAAGATCATAGGGAAATGACTCAAACCCTCTTATACAGAAACTTTCATGTTCGTGTGCCACTAATTTTAATTGGGAATTTTTCTTGAAGTGCATGAATGGGTTTTGCTGCTCTTTATGAACTGAAAATCGGATCTTCAGTCTCTACTCACCTATATGTTCCCTTTCGGTGTAGTTGTGAACCTCTGACACTATCTATATCTGTTAATCTCTGTATCTTCAGGATCAAACTTCCATCTGGGGCCAAGAATATTGTGCCTAGTGGTTGCCGAGCTATGATTGGTCAAGTTGCCGGAGGTGGTAGGACCGAGAAGCCGCTTTTGAAGGCAGGAAATGCTTATCACAAATACCGGGTGAAGAGGAAGTGCTGGCCCAAGGTTCTTGATGTGGTTATGAATCCAGTGGAACATCCTCATGGCAGTGGTAACCACCAGCACATTGGTCATGCCGGTACAGTTCGTCGTGATGCCCCTCCTGGCCAGTAGGTTGGTCTCATTGCTGTAAGGAGGACTGGTCGTCTCTGTGGACAAGCTGCTGCCACAGCTGTGAAAGCTGATAAGACCTCTCTATCCTTTTGCTGCATTGCTTTACAGCCATTTTGTGGTTTTTGGTTCCATGTTTTGCAGGTGTTGTTTTCAAAATTTGAATATGTTCACTTCAAAGATTGATCTCTTAATTAGAGGGTTGCTTTTGATACCTAAGTTTTATGGGAACCTACAAGTAGAGTATTGGTCATCCTCCCTCTTCTACTTCTGGCTATTTCGTGCATGGGCTACTTTGGATTGTATGAAGGTCTACGTATGGTAAAATTAGAACATGAATTACATTTTTGGTAAGAAGGTTATTTCACATGTTCCTGATTATCAGCAATGCTTAGCGTTAGTGTGTTACAGTTCTTACTAACGTTATGCAATTAACTTGGCTATCTTCATCTCATATTATTGGTAGTGGTGATCTTGGAGTTTTCTAAAGATTTCTCTCTTTTATTGAATTACTGCACTTCCTGTTGCCAACGTAAACAATACACATCTCATCTAATGTATCTAACCAGGCATTCATTTCCTTGGCAGAGCTCCAGTTTTCACTTGGGTTCTAGGTTTTTAACAGGAATGGCTTTAAGTTAAGCATCCAAAAGGATGAATGGTTAGGAGCTAGTATTGAAGTCGGATATTATCTGTTATGTGATGTGATGGGTTGACATGAACTTGAGGTTGAATTCATTTTGAACTATTGAAGTTGGTTCAAATATTGAAGTTCAAATAAAAAATGTATAGTAGGTTCACATATATGATCGGTTCGCATATTTATTTTTCTTTCAAGTTTAAAGAACGATCAGAGTGTTTACTATTATGGTATCAGAGGTTATATGAGATCGTTTCTTTCTCTTCTCTCTCTCTTTGTAGGTCTGAAAAGCGAGAAGTTTATGTTGTAAGAGCTCCAGTTTTCACTTGGGTTCTAGGTTTTTAACAGGAATGGCTTTAAGTTAAGGACAAATGGTTAGGAGCTAGTATTGAAGTCGGATATTATCTGTTATGTGATGTGATGGGTTGACATGAACTTGAGGTTGAATTCATTTTGAACTATTGAAGTTGGTTCAAATATTGAAGTTCAAATAAAAAATGTATAGTAGGTTCACATATATGATCGGTTCGCATATTTATTTTTCTTTCAAGTTTAAAGAACGATCAGAGTGTTTACTATTATGGTATCAGAGGTTATATGAGATCGTTTCTTTCTCTTCTCTCTCTCTTTGTAGGTCTGAAAAGCGAGAAGTTTATGTTGTGGGCACCATCGCTTCACCAATAGTCTCTAATATTATTCTCCTAGAACTGTGCTTGCTGGACAAGAAGCGTACCCGTATACCGACGGCACCTTATGCTAGTTGTTAGTGCAGTCATTATGGCGATAAGGAAAGCCGTCTCGCTCGGGCTTGCTACCCGGGCTTGTACTGGTTTTTTTATACAATCGAAAACTCATTGTTCGTCCACTTTTGGAGATTTGGAGCCTCAGTCATGGGTTTTGCTTTGTATATTGAGAAGCGGGGTGTGTGTGTGTCAGAGCGGTTTGGCTAACTCCTCGGGAAAGTTAGCAAAGCAGTTCGGTAGGTTCCTCGGGAAAGCTACCTTTGTAAAGGTTTGGATCGGCACCTGACCGTTTTGAGTTAGTGGAAGTGACTCTAGGGCAGTGGACCATTCAGGCTGAGCCACTATACATCGTTTGCACTCTCTCCCTTATCTCTTTACTTGCCCTTTATATCGTCTATTTAATTTGTGCATTTACTATACACAGTTTAATTATACTAACTAAATTAGCTTTATTCCATGATTATTTTTATTTACCACCCCCTCTTGGGTTGCCACCTGGATAACAATTGGTACCAGAGCGGGGCTCTTATGTTTGACTTCACAGTCTTAGAACATCCATGGCCGAAGGTCAATCGACCACCAGGCCTCCTTTATTTTCTGGGCATAATTATAATTATTGGAAAATTAGAATGATGATTTTTATCCAATATATGGAATATGATCTTAGGTCTATTATTTGTAACGGTCCCGTATTACCCACTAAATAAGTAGAAAAAGTAATAGTTCCTAGGCCCGAGGCTGAATGGAACGATACCGATGAAAAGGATGTTGCAATTGAATGCTAAGGCTAAGCATACTTTATACTGTTCATTAGATGCACCTGAATTCAATTGCATAGCTGCATGTGACACCGCTAAGGATGTTGCAATTGAATGCTAAGGCTAAGCATACTTTATACTGTTCATTAGATGCACCTGAATTCAATTGCATAGCTGCATGTGACACCGCTAAGGAAATATGGGTCAAACTGCATGTAACCTATGAAGGTACCAATCAGGTTAAAGAATCCAAAATCAACATGAGAGTTCATAAATATGAACCATTTAAAATGGATCCTCATGAATCTATCTCTATTATGTTTACATGCTTTACTGACAATATTAATGGATTAAAATCTCTTGGTAAAGTGTATTCAAATGCAGAAATGGTTAGAAAAATTCTTAGGTGCTTACCAAAGAGTTGGGGTCCAAAAGTCACTGCCATCCAGGAAGCTAAGGACTTACGGACACTCAGTCTAGATGAGTTGATGGGTTCTCTCATGACCCATGAGATAGAGATGAAGGTCGACGAGAAAGATTACAACAAGAAAAGAAAGAACATCACCTTCAAATCCACTTCCTCACAAAACAAAGAAGATGAAGATCTGCCAAGCAATGAGGAGATTGCATTGCTCACCAAACGATTCAACAAACTCATCAATAAGATAAAATTTGGCCGGAGACCATCCAGAAGGAATCACTCAAGGGATGAAGAAAAGAAAGATCAAATCATCTGGTATGGATGCCAAAAGCCTGGCACATCCAAACTGATTGTCCAAACCTATCAAAAGAAAATAGAAAAGGAAAGGACAAAAGCAAGAAGGCTATGATAGCTGCTTGGGGTGATAGTGACATCGATAGCTGAAACGAAGAATTAAGCGACTCCGACGTTGCTAATCTCTGTCTGACAGCAAGGGCAGAGGAAGAAGTGTTCTTTGAGTCACGCTCTCACCAGCTTCGAAAATGACAATACCATGAACCTCTGCCTTATGGCCTTGGGAGATGATGATGAGGTATATCTAAATCCTATTTCATTTGAAGAACTGCAAGATAATTTTGATGAATTACAATTGTCTTTTAATGATTTATATGATTAGTCGATTAAACTAGCTATACTAATTCTAGATTAAAGAAACAAGTTGCATATCTCTCTAAAGAAAGCTAGCGAACTCTCTGTCCTCTGCGACGTCGATATCGGCCTCTACGAGTTCTGCTGCGGCGATGCTGCGGCGACAGGTACCGACGATTTATTCCATCCAAATGCTCACCTTTGTAGGTCATAGACCTGTTAATGCATAAAGAAATTGTTTCTTTCTCTTCTATCTTTGTGGGTCTAAAAATCGAGAAGTTTCTTTTGTGGGCACCATCGCAGCATCACTTCACAACCCAATAGTCTTTAATATTATACTCCTAGAACTGTGCTCACTGGACAAGAAGCGTACCCGTATAACCTATGTTGGGGTCATGGGTTTTGCTTGTATTAGTGGATTGGAAGTAGAGACAATTATTTTCAGCAAACGTACACTACTCCTATGTGCTTGTCCTGAACTTGTAATAAAAGGACGTAGGAAGGCAAGCCTAGCCACGCTGTGAAATTACGAATTTGCCTTATCAAGTTTTGTCTGTCATTTTGTTCTTGCAAGTGTGGAGATGTGGGTGGTTTAGGTGTTTTAGTTTTTGCTTCATTTACGCAATAAGTTGTCCTTCAGTAGTGGCTGTTGCCATCGTTCATGTACGCCACGGAGGAGTGATTTGAGCCGGATTTTCTGGCATTCGTACACCTTTACCCCTAAGTGCTTCATTTCGGTGTCTCCCTCCCTCTCTCAGAACTCTCTTCCATGGCAAGTAAAATTGAAAGAACATGTCGTCGACAAAGATGAACACACTCGAAAACCTATCTACTTTGAAACAGAATACGCATAACCACTGGTAAATTTTGTGATTTCTCACACATTAAATCCCTTTCTTAAATTCGCAGTCCAGTAGTTACATGATTGGCTTTTGATTTCGCTTAGATGTTGAGATTCTTCCGGTTGCTCTCTCTTTCTGACGATTTCTTTCGACAATCATCTGGTTTCTTTGAGTGCAAAATCTGCAGATGGAGTGTGAACTGCCATTTTCAGGTAACTAAAATGTTGTATTTGTCGATTGCCTCATCATGACCGGGTTTAACTCTGTTAGAACAGAGGGTGTTGGTCTTTGAATAAGATGAACTGATTTTAGAACCAAGTTAACCGCAAAACAAAAAACCCTCCATTCGCGAATAGTCATGTGGGTCTTTGAATATGTATATATGCGTATAATTGTCCTTTAAAATAGATTGAAGGTAGTGGCCAGGTTTGTAAACTGATTCTTTAGGGGCACATTTGTTGTTTACCAGCATTTATTCAAATTTGGAACATAAGTTTTTTTAGGCAATTTTGCTAATTACTAACCATGGCTAACTACTGATGGCCCATGCTAAACATTGCTGCAATTTCTTAAGAAATTGATGGCTAAAAGAGATTACTCAAGGCAATACCACATGTAGTTATAAGGCCTAATTTTATCATATAATTCAACAAAGTTTTGTAACGACCGGTTATAGTGATGTATATTGCACATTAAGCAGCCTAATATTGTTTTGGTTCATTAGGAATTCCGGGTCCATCTCTCATTTGACTCCTGACCTACATTGTGAGTTTGGTATGTTATTGGCTTCCTGGAGCTGTTATGTTTGCGAAACTTTGAAACAATTTCTGCTTTGAAGCATGAACCTCTCTTCTTTTAAGCTCATTGATGCGAGGATGAACAATTTGAGAAAATATGTTGAGGTGGGATACTTACTTTGTATCTTCTTTGGATGATTGATGCTTTTTCAAAAGGGTTTTGATAATACTGGAACATTTTCCCCATAAAATTTCCTGCTTCTACCATCTGAATTGTTGATCTTGGCATAATTCTGGAATTGCAGGTTGCCATGTTTGTGGTTTTAGCGATGACATTGCGACGAAAACCTGAGGTGTTGATCAGTCTAATGCCCATAATAAAAGAGAATCTGAAATACCAAGGCCAAGATAAGCTTCCAGTCACAATCTGGGTGATTGCTCAGGTGAAACTAGAAAACACAATTTGTTGAATGGATGTTTCTTTGTTGTTTTGTTTGATTAGTACTGTTGTTCTCAATCAAGATTCAACTGTTTTGTCTTAGGCTTGTCAAGGTGATTTGGTTGTAGGGGTTTGTTTACATATGGGTACATTACCTCTTGCCAATGCTGAGCTGTAAATCAAGTTGCAATCCACAGTCAAGAGACTTGATTTTACAGTTAGTGGAGAGGTTCGAAACTATTGTAATTATTTCAATGGCTACTCACTTCTCCTTGTTTTATCTTCATTCTTATTTTTTTTATTCAAAACTCATTCTGATATCTTACAGAATTTTATCCTCCCCCAAAGCTCGTCCTATTCTTTTAAATGGTGCTGTCAGAAAAGGGGAGCGTATAGTGTCACCTTCTGCTCTTGAGCATATTATGAGAGCCACATTCCCTGCACCTTCAGCTAGAGTCAAGGCTTGTACTCTATAGTCAAAGCTTAATCTTTCGATCCGGTGTGTTGTTTCGACAAGCAAAGAAATGGAAACATTTTGGAGATGTTTTTAAAATGACAAAAGGAAATTGAAAATCCAGTAGATTTATAAATTCAGAATACAAACTAATTGGAAGTACCAGAAATATTTCAAGACATTAACTAAAATTGATCCAAGCGATAATTGGATTTTGATTTGTAGTTTGATTCAGTTATTCATAGAAGGAGCAAGTATAAAGTCAAAATGTAAAACATCATTGCTCCATGAATCTCAAATCTGTGTTTACACTTTTGTAGGGTTATGTTTCATTGTGTTTTGACGTGTCTTGCTATATTATGTTGTTGTCTTCCGTTGAAAACACTCAAACTTTGTTCTTCCAATGGTTCTTAATTTCGGTCTCTTAGGAATTGGAAATATGTCAGTTGTTTCAGTGGAAATGAATTGAAATTTTAGAAGTGAAGGCATAACAAAAGAAGTAAATTTCAAGTGTCGCAAAAGACGAGAATGATACACAAAATCAAACGTAAAGGACATTTAGC